>NC_056737.1:1446865247-1446992747 GCF_019279795.1 Protopterus annectens
GTGTGTACAGCACGAACGCATTCATTACACTCTAACGTTATATGTGCAGTGGCCGTAAGTCAACCGGGACTGCATTCACATTGGCCGGATGCCGGAACCACTATTCTATTGGTGTTCTGCTTCATTGATATGCATACCCATAGTACTTAGCTACATCAACATATGCCTCTCAGCTTCACTTACAACACAGGCATCCATTCTCCTGCGGGGAAAACGCAGTACTACATATTACACATTCCCTATTGCCTACTGCTATGGACCCCAACTGCATTGTTAATCACTCCAAGGATATGCAGAACACCAAGGCATATAGTCCTGGCACATACAGGTCTTTGATTGTCAGGGTGTTCATGTAGTGATCTGGGTTTAGACTTGTCCGCCTGGTGAACGTCACTTCCCTGGCCGAGTTCAAATGTCAGACGAAGCATATGGACAGGGAGTTTCTCCCTATTATGAATTTTTACCTGTGTTTATAGACACAGGTGTTTGGGCACCTGTCAGCAGCTTATTCTGTTGGCAATACATATTATGGGTGGTGTTGTTATAGTCCATACTCCACGGTGAGGGGTGTTATCATTCACATTTGACTATTACCTGTATTCAGTCATACGGGGATTATTATTTTGGACATGAAGTGACTACAGGTATGCAGTTGTACATTACACAAATGTGAAGGGTTGTTACTGTAAATATGTACGGACCATACCTCTCAACCTCTTAGAGCACCAAATCTGCGCAAAACCTACATGATGGGGGGACAAATAGGGACACATTTTAACAATTGCTCTTACAAGCTTAGAACGTTGATAGAATACTAGGTTTTGCATTAGCATGACTTTTCTGAAGGATGTGGAGTCTTAACCTCAAAATATTTCTCATTATTTAGTGATGTCAATCCTCAGCTATTTACCAGACAGGTGCAGATTGTCGGAGGCACACAACAACAATATGAGGCAAAACTCTGGTCATTCTGCAAATATCTGGACAGTTGAATGGTATGGTACGGACCTCTGTAATACGCTGTTGTGTTCTGGCACAGCAGTAGCTCATTATTAAAGACTGAAGTCGGAACATTCTGACAGACAGTTGGGTTTCAGACTTCATACTCTGGACATTAATGCCAATGTGCAAACTGTTATTCTATCATATTTCTATGTTTCTAAGAGCTATTTTTACAAATTGTCCCTGCTTTTGGACCTTTGTCTCACTTGTATTCACGGCTCTGTCCAGATTTCTTGCTCACACAGGTTGACAGGTATGGTCGGACACACCTGCACACAGTCAGTGTCCCTCACACTTGATCAGGGATATCCTGTTTATGTCAGTGTCTTCCTCACCCTCCTGCCATTTGCCACTATGCGAATGTGTGCATTATATTCTCCCTCCTATTCATGTCGGAACACGTGCGTCACGGGAAGGTGTTTTATCCTGGGTAGTAGGTTATGCATGACCACTTAGGGCTGGACAGTGTCATGGACCTCTACTGCACATTCTGACTTGTGTCCAGATATCTACAGGATTGGACATCATGTCGTCATACCCATTCTACTATTTACACAGGTTGGTTATCCCATGAGGGATATCGGGCTTACTGGCACGCACGGGCGCGGACACACTGTGGGCAGGTTTGCAGGTCACATTGGTGGTATCCATGGCATACACCATCAGTCTCCTGACTTTCCCTAGGATAGCTCATAACACGCCTCTTCCACTGAGTACTGACAGCAAACATGTGACACTGCTCCGGTGAGATTACAGTGTTTTATACATACACACTCATGTTGACACCTATCTTCTACTCTAATAGTCCCCTTATCCTACACTACACTGTAGAGGCTTGGCCCATATGGCATGACATGTTGTGATTCATTATCCTCAGCCTTACTTGCATCAGATTGCCTACAAATGCTTCGTTACATCTCTGACAGAGCACTTCCACACATAACAACCAGTACGCACTAGCCATGTTGTCTCCAGCTAGCCATTCATCTGCATGGTGTACTAACATAGGGCTGGACAGTGTCATGGACCTCTACTGCACATTCTGACTTGTGTCCAGATATCTACAGGATTGGACATCATGTCGTCATACCCATTCTACTATTTACACAGGTTGGTTATCCCATGAGGGATATCCCAAAAATTGGACAAGACCAAAACAAGTCAGATACCGAAGATTTTTGTGGCTTTACAAAAATGTGCAGGGGGTTTTACATGCAGGGGATACATGGTTTGCAATCCTGACACTGCCTAGGGTGACAATACCTACTACATATGCGTAGGGGTCACTGTGTGTAGCTATGTCTGCAACGAACCAGTAGGCCATGTATGGCTGGATTTGGTGGACATTCTGGTATGGAGGTGGGTTGTGTGATGTGGAGGGTATGCTGGGTAGGCCATTATGCATCCAAGTGTGTCGCATTTGTTATGGCCAGTTCCATCAGGACCCATCTGTGGGTATGTGATGGTGACATATCTATACATTTGTATTGCACATTTCCATATTCCTATGTTTGTGGAATTGTGTTCTACACTATGGCCTGTCTGCTTGTCTTGCAGCTGTTTCTACATGTGTTTGTGTTTCTTTCCACTTCACCCGCTGCCCCCTCATACACCTCCGGTTCACCTTTTCTGCATACGACACAGTATCGCCTTTGAGGATTTTACCATTACCCACCCACCCCTCACACGCAAATTCATCATACCCCATAGATCACTACTTTGGTTGTTGGCCCATGACACGGCCAGAGTAACACATTGACTACGCTACATGTGTCAGGTACCTTTATGGTTGTGTGGACTACCCTACCATGTTTGCTTTCCACATGCTATACCTCACACACATAGGTACACACCCGTCCTTCACTTTCATCACTTGGTTGGTATACCCGGGTATTACCCGTTCGACTGTGTCCCATACAAGTTCGGATTATACCGCTGACTTCCGGATTTTGCCAGCCTGTTGTACTCATTGATAGGATGGCACCTTTTCCTATGTCCAAGCTATTCCTTACACATATCTGACTGTTGTGGACAATGCCTCCCCACAGTCGACAGTTGTGTTTCCACCTTTACAATTGGCCACAGTGTGACATTTGCGGTGAACACAGCACATTTTACAGGCTGACACATACCCACGGTCAGTTCGGCAGATAGAACTTACAATTCTTGCCTATATCTAAGCTTATTCTTGTAGCATTTTGGTGTCTTATTCTGTTTCTTATGACATTTATGTAATATACGTACAGAGGAAAACTGTTTAATGCAACTATTACATGACGTCTATGGAATAATTATGTCGTATAATCTCTGGACATTTGCCATTTTTACAAGTTTGTGTCAGGACACATCTGCCCACAGAGGGACTGTCGCTTGCAAAGTGGGACAGGTGGTAATCTTAGTCGACGGTACGGATCATACTGTTCCTTTTGGCCTACATGTGTCCTTATTGTTGTAGCTGTTTATATGCTCCTTCTGTTTCGTTTACATGCGTATTCTATTTCCTATCACATTTGGTATGTGAAATACGGACATACCTTTTGTATGTGACTATTACATGCCTTGTGGGATATGATTCGGACATACGATCACTACATATATCTACATTTCTCCTCGTGTATTTTGTTATGGACACATCTGCACAGCTATGTACCCTCCCTCACATTATGTGTCAGCTGGTGACCCTCTCTATTGGGCTGGACGTACCTACTGGCGGAGCGCTAACATATGATACATTTCACTTCCACATGGTATGGCTATCAACACTACGTTGGACTATGGGCACACTGTTTTCATGTAATTTGTTCAAGGGTAGGGACCCGTTATTCCCTACCGTGCATTTGTGTTTGCTTCTTCATTTTCTGTTCGCAGGGACTATCTTGCATGCTTTGCATACGTTTCAGTATCCACGGACACTGATAGGTGTGATTACTATTACAGGCGGAATATAATATTCAGCAGTTTAGGTTGCTCATCGACAGCCAACATTGTCACACCTCCATGCGCAACTTCGATACGCCCCATGCACTCGCACACGTTTCCTATGCACGTGGCTGTGGCGGCTGCGTGCCTTCATTAATATGCATATGGCGTGACTACTCCATATATATGCCGCACGGCCGGCGCAAGCCTTACGCCGGCCTTGCGCTGAGCTTCATGAATCCCGGGGTTAGTTTAGCACAAACCTCATTTGACATTATAACATTCAGGTGTTAGTAACTTTGAGCACAGATTGAAGAACATGAGATTCAAACCTGGAGATCCAACCTACAGCCAAACTCTAAACTTGAGACCTATCATGTTTTCCTGGTACTGATAAGAGTTATGACATCATCCTGATTGGAGCTGGTATCTTGGCTTAGGATTGCAGACTATGAACATGTGCTGCTCATGTAGCTAAACTGTTTTCAAATTGCATTCATGTCAGCACTATATTCAGAGAAATTAACAATAATTGAGATAATCCATTTCTCATAGAGTGTGACAATGTCTTATAACATCCAGCTTATTTGAATAGAACCATACCTGTTTTTGTATATTATGGACACATAACTGTACATGTGAGGACTATTATTCCTTGAAATTGCACATCACTCGTTAAAGATATACATCTTCCATGACCTTTATTGCAGCTGTTAGTGGGCCCATCACAGTTCCTTCAAATTACAGTTGGAGTCTGTGAGGTTGATATTGTAAACAGAATACAATATTAACCTAATAAATTCTTCAGACATATAACAGGATTTATCAAGATGTGCTGGTTAAATAGCTGATGTTAACGGAAGGCTACGGGTTATGAATATATCAGTGGTAATTTGACAAGTAACTGAGTTATTCACAAAAACAATCAAATTATAAATTAATATCAATAAGTGTAAAATGCTTTGCAAAAAGAATGCTGCGGGTATATGACATCAGCATAACAGTTTAAGATACATGTGTCCCCTTTCAAGACTTGAACACACAGTTAACAAAACATATACATGGCGGCCTGCATCCTTACAAGCTGAGCTAACATGCCACTCATATAAACAAACAGGTACTGCTCTTTAAACACCATTGTTCAACAACTGATGTTGTTAGACCATTATGGATTACAGCATTATTCCTAAAAACCAAGACCAGCATGTCATTACCATGCACAATATAAAACATAATATGAAATATTGCAATACGAGTCATGAAAATATGTTATGGGTGAAGTTAAACAAGGTAATATGTTTTCCTATGTGGTCAATATGCCAAAGCAGCACCTGTTTGTTGATCTGCAAATAAACAGAGCCGAGTATATTTTTTTGGCTTAATAGTTGTACTATATTAGTGGTTGCTCATATCTCTGCTGAAACTGTCTTCCCCACCCCCCTCCCTGTTTTTGGTTTGTAGTTAAATTTGGTGGCTTTTGCAGTGCCCACCCCACTGTAGATTTGATCTAGAACACTCACCCAGTCCCATCTCTTTACCGCATTCTACCTAATAAACCCTTTCTGCACTTGCTTTTAGCCCTTTTTAATTTAATTGCATTTTTCAAACTGTGTGTGGTCTAATATTGCTACCTACTCAAGCGTACTAGCTTGCACTGCATGTGAATTGTTTTCACTACTGTTTTTGCTACTTTTCTGTAAAAAAGAAAAAAAAAAAAAGAAAAAAAAAACTGTAAACTTGTTTTTTACCTTTCCTGTAACTAGTGTTCCAGATACAGATTTGCCTTATCCAGGACTGTTTGTAAGCTTCTGAGCCCCCACCCAAACCTTTCTATGTTGGAGGGAAGCATTCTAGCTTATCAGTGGGAGTGGTAAGCATTAGGTAACCTGTCTACCACATAAGGAGTGGTTCTGGCTCAGAATTTGTAGTTATTGGCCGTTTGGGCAATCTTCCATCTCTATCAACTTTCTGATTTGAAAGCCTGCATTTGCACTTGTTTCTGTCCTGTAACTCATCTAGTGCAGATACAGATTCTTAGTTTTAGCACTTAAATTTGCTTATTCATGCTCAGCACTTGTTCAGAACTTGTAAGCACTAAATAAGCTACTAATTACTATAGCACTCAATCTTCCTCATTACCTAGAGGAAAACAGTTTTTGTACTTACTTTTCTCAGTGGCGTTGAGAAAAACAGCTCTTGTATTCACTTTCCTCACTTATCTAGAGGAAAATAGTTTTTATTCAGGCATGTCCAAGGGTCAGCTTCCAGTGTTCTCCCCTGTCTATCTGATGAATCTGGGCATCTTGAGGCAATGTAGAAATTGCCTCATGTACACAGACAACCCTCTCCTTCTTCCACCCAACACTACAACCTGTGAGAGATGCACTTATCTAGCCAAACTGGAGGTGAAGCTCTCTCCAACCAAGACTGAACCTGACAGTCATGAGGAGAAGGTAAACATTTGCACCACACCACACTCATCACATAGTCTCACTATGTCTACACCACCAAAATCCACACATAGGAACTCAAAAACATCCACGGAGGCTCTCAACAATAATCTGCCTAAGCAACAGAGACCTCCAAAGCAGAAACACAAGCAACCTCCATCCCCCAACACAACCCAAATGACACATAGCCCACAGACTCAGTGTGCCACTCAAACACAGCCAATAAGGCAAAACAACATACCCAACACACTAGTCATAGGTGACAATATAGTCAGGCACACTGATGTCCCACTTACCAGGCTAAACAAGGAGAAGGCTACTGTCAGCTGCCTGTCGGGTGCCAGGGTCCGCCACATAACCCATGCACTCAGGTCACTCCACAACAAGTACAAATATGACTCTGTAATTGTCCATGTTGGTGTGAATGACCTGAGACATACCTCCCTGGACTACATGAAAAGAGACACGGAAGAGCTCTCCGATCTTGTAGCCCAGGCAGGTATGACCCTAGCCCTGAGTAGCATTCTGCCATTGCCCAGAATGATACCGCAGTACAAGGACAAAATGATTGACTTCAACAATTGGCTAAGCTTCTGGTGTCATTCTAAGGGGATCCAGTATCTGTCTGCTTGAGATGACATGGTCAACAGACCACAATGCTTTGCCACAGATGGCCTGCACCTGTCATCCCTGGGATTCCGGATACTGGCTAAAGCTCTTGCTGCCCCGTATAGTGCCATTTTTAGGTAGGGTTCAAGTAACAAATGCACCACCATAACAGGAATAAGCAAGCAAAAACTGAGGGTAATGCTACTCAATGCTAGAAGTCTAAATTTCAAAATGCACTCACTTGAGGCACTCCTTAAAATGGAAAACATCGATATCTGTGCAGTGACTGAGACCTGGTTCAAGGCTCCAGAGAGCACCCCTGCACTACCAGACTATAACTCATACCACACTTTTCGGCCATGTAACCTGGACCGAAACACCAAAGATGGGGTTGTGTCCATATTCATTAAGGATATCCACACCTCCAGGCTAGTTTCTCAGCATAATGCATCCGAGGTTATCCAAGTGCAACTAACTCTTGGCAAAACTGCAGTCCAAATTGTAGCTTGCTACAGATCCCCCACCATGCCCCAGGATTCCCATTCCTCTTTTCTTGATGTACTGAAAATATTAGGGTTCAACCAAACACTCTAATAATGGGCGACTTCAACTACCCCACCATTAACTGGGAAAACTACTCATGTACCAACTCCTTAGCACAACGCTTTCTGGAATTCATAAACTGCAATGCCCTAGATCAACTTATCCACACCCCCACCAGGGGCAACAATATCCTAGACCTAGTCATTACCAACATGAGTGACCAGTGTTCCACACCTGAAGTCAACTCCTCGTTGTTCCGATCCGACCATAAGCTAATCACCCTTGATATCCACATCCCACCACCACCCCCCATTAAGGAAACCACAGTAAAAAATTTATCCAAAGCCAACTTCATGCTTCTTAAGACAGAAGTAGTGAACTTCATGACACCCATGCAAATGGACAATACAGTTACAACTGCTGAAGCCTACACAAATGCACTCTATAAGCACTTGCATGAGTGCATGGATCGTGCTATCCCAAATAGAAACAAGACGCTATCCTCCAAAAAAAGGAAGCCAATCTGGTGGTCCCCTGCCATAAACAAACTGTACAACAGAAGGAAGAAACTGTAGCAAAAGAGAGTAAAATCCCATGAGTGGAGGAGCTCCCTGGTCAGCTTCAGTAAGAAGCTAAGATCCCTTACAAGATCATCCAAAACTAGCTATGAAAATAAAATTGCCACTAATTCCAAGGACAACCACAAAGCATTCTATAGCTATGTCAAGAATCTCAATGGCAACACCCAGATCTGCTCTGAGTTACAGCACAAAGGCACAAAAATTACAGAACCAACTGATATTGCCAACATCCTGGCAGATAGTTTCAGTGCTAACTTTACCCCCTCTCTCCCCCTAAAGGGCCCATATCTATACAGAAAGACTGCAGAGTCCCTGTAATCACAACTACGCAGGTGAAAGCTGCACTCTCTAAAGCCAAAAACACAGCATCCATGGGACCGGACAACATCCCAGGCTGCGTTTTACATGAACTTCAGAATGAACTGGCTCCTCACTTAAGCACCATGTTCAATAATAGCCTCACATCAGGCTTTGTGCCCATTGAATGGTGCACAGCAACAGTTATCCCACTCCACAAAGGGGGAGCCACCACTGATCCCGGGAACTATAGACCTATTAGCCTGACGAGCCTGGTCTGCAAGGCCATGGAATGTATCATCATGGAACTCATAAACAAAGACATTGGTAACCTCCAAACTCTGGATCCCACCCAGTTCGGGTTTGTGAAAGGCAGATTATGCCTTCTGAACCTGATCGACTTCTTTGAGGCAGTCACCAAAGCCGTAGATGAGGGTAAGGTGGTTCACACAGCCAATCTTGACCTCGCCAAGGCTTTTGACACCATCCTCCATTCTGGAATTATAGCTAAACTCAATAAACTAGGCATAAATTCCTACTTCACAAGATGGGTTGCCAACTGGCTCACTGACAGAACCCACACTGTAAAAGTTGCAAACTCCAAATCTGACCTCAAAACAGTGACAAGTGGAGTACCACAGGGTTCCGTCCTGGGACCACTCCTGTTTGGTATCTACTTCTCTGAAGTACAGGCTAACACAGAAGGTCTCTGGCTAACGAAATTCGGAGATGACTGCAAACTAGGAGCCATAGTCAAGTCCCCAAATGATGTGAACATCCTACAGAAGGGCCTCTCTGAGACAGATGTCTGGTGTCAGAGCCATGGCCTCAAGCTCAATGGCAAAAAGTGCAGTGTCATCCCCTTGGTAAAAGCTCTGTACCCATGAACTACCACATAGGCAGCAATCTACTTAACATTGAATGCGTGATAAGAGACCTTGGGACCCAGGTGGACAGTAGTCTCTCCTTTGATAGTCACATCGCCACAGTAGTCAGGAAGTCCTTCTTCATGGCACACCTCATCATAAAAGGGTTCTCATCCAGGAAAAAACAGGTAATTGTTCCGCTCTACTTGACATTTATTAGACCCATTATAGAATACATTGCCCCTTTTGGAATGTATCTCACAAGACATCTGCAGCAGCTGGAAAGGCCACAGAAGTACCTCACAAACAGGATTACTGGACTCAAACAAATGCCCTACACTGACCGTCTCAAAAATCTCCAGCTTTACACCATAGCATATCGCTTACTCTGAGGTGATCTCTGCCTAACATATAAAGTTGTATCATACCCAGAGCTGTTGGACATGCTACACCTAAAGAAATACCAATCCCTCCGAGCTACACGCTGTAGGGACCTAAACCTTGTCACCACAATAAACAGGACATGCTGGAGGGATAGATTCCTATCCCAGAGACTTCCCATACTCTGGAACAGGCTACCCATCTATGTCAAGCAAAGTTCTTCATTAGCACTCTTCAAGAAAAATCTTGATGAGTGGATGGGAAATAGGAAATACACCCCCAGGGATCACTTCTGTGTCTCTGCTCGACAGTGGCACAGGAAAATAACTTTCTTGGGTGGCGTAAGCCAAGGAATCTTGTTGGCTAGGCTTACATAGGCCCTTGGGCTGATAGCCTAGTACCTACCTATGAACCTATACTGGCCAGCTGTTTTACAGTCCAAGCTAAATTATACTAGGCTTTCCTTGTAGACAACAGCTAATGCAGCTGTTTATTAGAAATTCTGCGATGAATGGCAGAATATTTAAAATGCATTCAATTTTTACACGTCTTATAGTGAGGACACAACAGCTATCAACACATACCCAAACATGTTAAACCAATGTTACAGACATTAATTTGTACATTAATTAAAGCTGTCTGTGCACTGTGCAGGAAAAATAATGTAAGTAAGTTATACACTTGTATGTCTTCCATCTTGTAACAGTCCAGTAAGTGATACAGTAAGACTACAATGGAAAACTATGAAATGCGCAGTCATACATGGCCTAGGTACTGTAAGCATCAGTGATGCATGAGGACAGTAGCTATGTGAAATCATGTAGTTAGATGTAGTAAAACATATGCACATCTTCAAAGGACATAGTAATGGTTATTGCACCCTCTGATGTGTCCAGACATCTAAATCTAGCTTTCAGTATACCAAATGCACACTCTATGGTGTTTCTTGTTGTTGGGTGTGCTCTATTATAGGGCACCAGTGCAGGGTTGGATGGATCAAGATATAGTCACCTGCTGGGAAGTTAAGACTACTTTGTTCAGACTGGATATTGTTGACAGGGAATCCCTCAGTAACATCATAGCTGTGTTCATGTACTTACCCACTAGCAGTCCCTCTGAAATTTCACATTGCTGGAATGCAGCCCTGAGTCCACTTCCCCCAAATGGCAGCAACATGGATACTTCCAGGGTGTGTTGCCATGATGTTTTTTACTGCCATCTGCTCCCCACACAACTTGGCAGTTGATGGATCACCATCCCTTACTGTTTAAAACAATAAGTAAAAAGGTCACACAGAAAAATAATCAGTTAAAAACCCAAAAAGAAAAATCTAGCAAAGCTAGACTTTCCACTGTGTGATACCTTAAACCTCTTGTATTAGAGGTGACATGGGATATATGCAAATTACCCTTTAAGGACATCAGCTGCTTCAGCTGAATGGCAATTCTGAATGTCCATGATGTTTTCTTTTAAGTCTATTTATGGACAATTTCAAGCCACAAAAGTCAAACTAGCAGTGGAGTAGCTAGGAGGGGTAAAATGCCACATTTCGGTGTTACTGAGTCTCAAACTCCATACCTTGTGTATAAGGAACAAGAGCCTGAATTCTCTACCTACTCAAGGAACTATCCTGGCTTGGAAATGTTTGGTCTGTTGTGATTTTTCTGGCAAACCAGTGAGAACTGAATTTACTAAATAATGACATTTAAGTTTCAGTCTTCTTATCTTTCAGGAAATGCATTGTAACACAAAATATTTTATTCTAGAAACTTTTTAAGGTTATACAAGCAATGTTTAAAATGTGTCCCTGGTTTTGTGCCTTGCCCCCCCCCCCCACCACCACCACCACTCAATAAATGTTGGCTTTTTTCAGATTTATTGTGCTGCAAAGTTGACAGATATAGTTGAATGTCAAGTGGATTTTACAAGGATTTGAGCTTCAGGGGAAGAGTAGTTTAGTACTGCTTATGCCACGTCTATTTGTAGTACAACAAGTAGTATACTTGCTTTTGATGCAGAAGGCTGTGGGTTCTATTTCCACACTATGTAGATAGATTGTTGGTACTCTACTGTGTTGTACCTTAAAGGGGGTAGATGCTGCACATTTGGCTCAAATTTCTTGCTGGTTCCTTTTAAAATTTGTGGCTTCCTAGCAAATCATTGAGAATTGAATTCACTAAATAATGAAACACAGGGTTGTTGTACCCAACTGATAGCCATAAAAATTAGGGTGACTGCAAAATATCCGAACTAACAAACTAAAACAATAAGTAAAAAGGTCACTCAGAAAAAACAATCAGTTAAAAACCAAAAAGAAAAATCTAGCAAAGCTAGACTTTCCCTGTGTTTCCAAATGTTAGCTAAACATTTCACTTATGCTGTGCTGATGATGCCATAAGAAGGCAGAAACTTGCATGTCCACAGCTAGTGGAGTTTGGCTTTTTGGCCTATAATTGTCCATAAATAGACTTAAAAGAATAAGTCATGGACATTCAGAATTACCTTTTAGCTGAAACACCTAATGTCCTTAAAGGGTAATTTGCATATATCCCATGTTGCCTCTAATATAAGATGTTTAAGGTATCACACAGTGGAAAGTCTAGCTTTGCTAGATTTTTCTTTTTAGTTTTTAACTGATTGTTTTTTTCTGTGTGACCTTTTTACTTATTGTTTTAGTCTGTTAGTTGGGATATTTTCAAGTCACCGTAATTTTTATGGATATCAGTTGGGTACAACAACCCTGTGTATCCAAATGTTAGTCAAATATTTTGCTTGTGCTGTGCTGATGATTCTATAAGAAGGTACTGCTAGTGGTGTTTGCCTTTTTTGGTTTGAAATTGTCTGTAAATAGACTTAAAAGAAAAAGTCACAGGCATTCAGAATTGCCATTTAGCTGAAACACCTGATGTCCTTAAAGGATAATTTGTATATATCCCATGTCACCTCCAATGTAAGAGGTTTAATGTATCACACAGTGGAAAGTCTGACTTTACTAGATTTTTCTTTTTGGTTTTTAATCCCTTTCTATTTATGTATTGTCTGCTTCTGGATTTGCTGGCATCTAGATAGGTCTGTGTGTGCAATCAATTGCACCAAGTACATGGGGGGAGTTTGCAATGTTATAAAGCCAGTGCATTACAGTAGTCTACTCCATGGGTGTGGATGGAACGTGTAGGTAGTCATCCACTTTGCTGCACATTGCTGTCAGGAATTTAGCCAGAATACGACTAGCAGCTGTCGGTGTGATACTCCCACAGCACCCCCATATGTCTCTGAAATGTCCCAGATGTGAGTTTACACAGGTTGAGACACACTTTTGTTTCAAGGGAGATGGGGTTTCCTCGCAGGGTCTGCACAGAGATGTGTGGGGCACACATGCTACAGACAGCGTGCACCATTTGTCTGTCTAGATGGTATCTGTAAATGATTTGCTGGTCTGACAACTGGTTTAATTGCAGCCTTGCTCTGTCTCTAGCTGGCTGCTTTGTAGAATGCACAGCCACATTCTCATTTATGGCTTGCATCACTGTTGCTCATTACAGTATAGCAACAGCAGGTTGCACTGTTATATTTTTTTCCATTTTGCTACAGATTTTGCCATAATGTGTAGTATTTGCCTGAAATCCTTGGGGTCTGTAATGTATTCACTGTCAATTATGGAAATGGAATTGGCATAGCAGTTTGTCATATTTGAGTTGCACTGTGTGCACATATGTTTTGGAATCATACTGGTGTGTGCAGAATCCCTAATTATTCCACTCCGAATACTTAAGTGGTTGATCTGCCTGCAGCATGTCTTCTGGAATCATGTCCACAGCAGGTGCTCTGGAATCTTCCTTTGGCATGCTGTGCTGTCTGTAAATACCTTCTGCAGACTTTATGGAATCCAGCACACTGTATTTATGCATCTTATAAAATTCAGTTTAAGACCTAGAACCTAAAGAATACCACCACTATAAAAACAGTTTGTGCTGAAGAGTTTTCCATTAACAGTTCTTTAGCAACCTCTACGGATTCAGAGATATGAACATTTGTTTGAATTGGAAAGATATAATTTGATCCTATCAAAAAGCTTTGGCTCCACTCACTGGAAGTTACATTATAAATGTTTTGAGCTCCATTGGAAGAAATCAGTTAACTCTCCCTTCTTTCCTGTGTCCAGTCATTACCCCACAGCATTTCCACCATGACATAAATGTGAAACATTATTATATAAATTCGTAATGGTAATTTTGACTTAACTGAGTTGGAAGGCTATGCCTTAAGTCCATGCTGATCAGTCATTCTAGTAAAATATGGTAAAGTTTTGAGTAAACTAAGTATACTGAGCACATTTAGTGAATAAAGACAATTTCAGTATAAATCAGATGAATCATTTTATTAAATAAGCAAAAATTGAAAAACACCAGCAATAGATGGACTGTTTTAGGGCTCTCTCTGAGAAAAAACGTGCTACTGAAGTACATCCAGAATGCAAATAAAGTGGAAATAGAGTGAACAGTCCTTAAATTTCAAGCAAAAACAAACATTTTAAATAAAGATATAGAGAAATGCAGAGTTTTCTCTTTTCCAAATAGTAGCATTTAATCTGTCAGAAGGAATCTGTCAAAAATAATGATTTAATAAATGCTACTATTTGGAAAAGAAAAAGACTCTGTGATTCTTCACATCTTTAAATAAAATGTTTGTTTTTTTGCTTGACATTTAAGGACTGCTCACTCACTTTATTAAATAAGGAAATCGTATGTGGGGCAAGTATGCAATAACAACACTTTCAGTTTAAGGTGACTCTCTATTGTGCTGCACCCCCCAACAAAAAAAAATAGTTATTACTGCTGCAGCGTGGAAACACTTTGTTATATCAGCAGAAAAACACAGTGATAAAACAATATTGTATTAAGAAATGAATTACATTATTTAAATGCTGTAGGTTTTCTTTGCAGTTTTCAAAGTAGAAATAGTTTTGACATATTTTTAATTGCCACTGTCAAGCTGTTTCCCCCTCATATCTTACACAGAGTAGTAAAAAAAGAAATAGTGATTTTTTTTCTGCAACATCTGCAGGTACATATATTCTACTAAGCATCACCTTCTTATGGAAAGGTCTACTTCCAGATATACATGTATGTAAATATACTCATATGAAGCATGCGAAAAGAAGTGATATAGCATTGTTATAAAGTTATGCACCATAATAATAGGTTCATAGATTAGTAATTGGCTTATTTTTTATTTTATTTTATTTCATTGATGAGTTTAATTGATGAGTTTATAGATTAGTACTTTAATCTTACTTTATTTTATTAAGAAACTGTAAAAACTATGCATTTAAAACAATGGTTCTACAACAATTGCACCCAAGGTATTATTAAAAACAATTTTGTCATCTCTCCTTGTGCTACATTCAGGCTGTTTCAGATACTCCATGAGTTCTGACTTAAAGCTTGGAGGTGCAGTTTTAGAGAAGTGAAGTGTTTCTGTAAGAAAATCTACCAGAAGCTCTCCTTCTTCATTGCCATCAATAAAGCATTCCGTTATATCCATAATGGATGGAAGGTCATAGTGCTGACACTTCAGACCCATTCTGTCGACAGCTTCCTTAACATCACGTGATGTGATATAGTTGCAGATGTCATTTAAGGGTAAACGAGATCCATATTTCTTCCATAAAGATGCCCATCCACTGTTACCTGCAAAAAGACAAAGAAAGGTTTATTTGCAAGTCTGGGTTTAGGGTAATAAGTATGTGTATGTCAGTGTATTTTAAATCAGTTAAATAAATACTGGGCAGGATTCACAAAGCCTCCGTGTAAGAGTTACAAGGCTTACACGGAGGCTGCAGTTAAACGGTGTGACGTCAGCATGGCATGCATATGCATGAGGGCATGCTGAATCACAACTAAGGCTAACACGGTCCATGTAAGACAGTAGGGGCGTGTCCGTAGGGCAAGCCCTGCAAACGGACATGCCCCCAGAAGAGTAAAAGTCCCGAAAGTAAACCCCCATGACAGAGTCTGTGTAAATGTGAATAAACACAACACAACACATGCCCCCACAGACTATGAACATAAAATGTAGAAATGAACATCTAATAATTTTTTTTATAAGTTGTAAAGATGTTTGCCCGTGAGTGCGCTTGTTTGCGTGGGCGTGCCCGTCGCTTAGCCACAGTTAGCAGTCAGTGGAAAAGCATATAAGAACTAAATATGCAAAGTAAGCCAAGAAGCAATAGCGTAGAGGTAGAGATGTTGGCTGAAGAGGAGGCAGTCATGGTTCGAGCCCCCACAACATCAATTTTTATTTTTAGTGAAATAAGCATGAAACAAGTCCCTGACATATATGTACATATATAAAATTATATTTTATGTAAAATGTAATGAAATGGGCCATGTATTTTGAAGAAATGTGAGATAAAAAAATAAAACAAAAATGTGAGATGTGCCCATAGCTGACCTACAGTCTAACAAGTTGAGGATATCTGCTTGTAGGTGAGCAGTGTTTTAACAGGTGTAAAATGAGTGCCCGTAGGTGAGCAGTGTTTTAACAGGTGTAAAATGTGATCCCGTGGGTGAGCAGTGGTTTAATAGGTGTAAAATGAGTGCCCGGGGTTGAGCAGCATTTTAACACGCTGAAACTGTGTGCCTGTAGTTGAGTTGAGCGTAATGTGCGTGCTGACAGCCAAACCACGCGTAAACCAGCGTGATCCATTTGCGCGGAGCTGTGCACCGCGCCAACAAGCTAACCGGCAGGCAATGTTGAGCAAGCTGTATCAAAACTGTCTTTACACAGACACACCTCCTAGCCTGTGTAGACAGTCATAAAATATAAAAAGCAATGGCCAGGTTCGAACCCAGGATACCATGCACCACAGTCAAAGTACTGAACCACTAAGCCATGACAGTTACACTTAGAAATGCAGTAATAGCATATATATTGGAATGAATAGAAAGAGGAGCATGACAAAGCAGGTTTTGTGAAGCTGATACAATTCCAAAATGGCCAATCACAGATAAGTGCGGGAAAAACGGCATATATAAGCCCAATAGGCGGGAATACACAGCATAACTGATTGTAGAACCGACTTGCAGCCAGGATGTCAGGTGTAGGTGAGGGTAGTTGCTTCCAAGCACAGAGATGGGGCGTTGAGGAGTCCAAATATATGGTTTGGCTCCTCGTCCATAATCATGAGGCCCAACTCATGCAGGGCCAGGTCCTGTGGGGAGTATATAGGGCTGAGGTGTGGGACCAATTGGCACATGATCTCACCAGTGCCACAGGAATACCAAGGACTGGTGAGCAGGTCCGTCACCACCATGCGGACCTGAAGAGATGGAAGCAGGACCAACTGAACCGTTGGATCCAGAAGGCCCGGCAAATGCCCAACGCCCCACTACTGAGTAAGTTACATGTAATTATTTATGTAAGAAATTAACCTAGCTGATATTATGGAGATGTGTATTCCAATATTACTTTATTTATATTACAGCTGCAGGTGTCCGTTCTGCGAACTGTCGAGCCTATGGCAATAGGCTGGTGCGGTTGCGCCACCAGGCAGGTCAGTAATTCTCTCCCTGTAACTGTAAATAAATATATAAGTATGACAGTTAACAAAAGAGTGCAGTGTAGTCACTAATTAATAAAATGTGCAAGTAACAGTGTAAGAGGGTTTGCAAGTATTGCTTGATTACAAAAGTGTGATGCAGCCTGTAATCCAAACATAAAAATGAAACAAGTCTGAAATAAGATGTCCCACCTGTAATATAATAGTACATAACCTGCAGCAGGCTGAAAAGTACAGCTGCAGAAGCTGAGTAAAACACGTGTGAAATATATCCCTGTTGAAATTCAGAAACATGACATAAGTGAGACTGTTGGAAAGGATTGTTATAACTACAGGTAAAACATGTCAATAAAGTCTAGAATTAAGTACCATCCTGAATTGTAAAAATAAAACAAGTGAGAGAGTGTGAGAAAGAGGTATGAATCCACCAATAAAGTAGTAATAACTCCTGAATAAAGTATACTGCAGTCAGTACAGAATGAAATGAATGTGACAGGCAGAACCAAACAGTAACATGTGCTGAAAACAGTACTGCAGCTGGAATGTCTGTCCCAAAATCTGGATATGTTGCTCTCAGTCTGCAATATGGAGATAGTATGGTTGTCTGAAATACCAAACATCCACAGTTGTCTATAGCTATATAAAGCAAATGTAGCAGGATGATGTAGCTGAACAGAGCCAGATATGAATGTGTATGAATAAAAATGAAATGTATATTGATGTAGCAGTAACATTCCTATCACCAACCTGAAGTAGTTATCACATAGGAAACTGTAGGCAGAACTGTAGTGGGTATATATCTGCAGCTAGTAGAAATGTACAGCATATGTATTGGTATTTGAAGTTGTTAATTAAATATTTCTTCACCCTACCCTATAATCACATATAATCCATTCCACATGAAATTGGTATGTGCAATCACAATTAACACCCCTGGACATTTGTCCTGTTGGTTCATACATATTTGCATGTACGTTGATGCATCTGCCCTGTTCATACATCCAAACCTGATGGCCTGTTGCCATCAATCAACCCTACATGTTGTTGGATTGTGTATTGCTGTTCAAATTATGCATGTGTTATGCTTACTGTTCAATGGCTTGAATATATGGGTGTCTGGTTAATGGGAATACTAATGCATGCTGTTACAACTAATTGTGAATGGTATTGTACGTTACTAACCCAAACTGTCATAACATAATGCAAAACATAGGACGACAGGGAAGGCGGGTTCCAGCGGACCCAGCTCTCCCAACTCAGCTGGCTAGTGCACCTGGCAGTAGTGCCCAGGCTGGACCCTCCTCTGGTGGCCCTGTGCCACCTGTGGGTGGAAGCGCTGCAGGGGATGGGGCTCGTCCCCCCTCTGCAAGTGTGGCCAGAGGAGAACATCCACTCACCCTCCGTAGTGTCCGGACTGTGGTGCGTAGGGAGATCCAGCACGCTGCGCTTGGGCCCCTACGCCAGCTTGAGGCATGGGTGGCACAACTCACGGGCATCCCTGCTGCCTGGCCTACACAGCCCCCAACACAGCCCCGTCCTGGGCAGTGAAGGCACAGTGGCAACTGCCCATGGGTGGGGATCTCAGTTCCACTGTTGCCATCTGTGAGCTCATGGGCTCGAGATATCCAAACATCCGTCCCCGTCAATTGTGTAACCCCCCCCCCACATGTGTCATACACCGCCCCTGTATGCGTCTTGTTTGTCTTGTCTGTTAACCTACCCAACCTGCCTCCCCAGCTATACCGACTTCCTGTACCTGACATACCACTCTCACCTGAAAAAAAAAAAAAAAAAAGGGCAGTCTGTACCCACAAAAAAATTACACCCCATACATAGCTGTCCATTTTGCACACATGTCTGCTGGACATGTAAACTGTCAATTACAATTGGCTGTACAACAAGTATTATTGTTGTCCTTACACCTCTCTCAGGGGTGGAAGGTTTCAAATGTCACACAAAATTACAAACATATGCATAGCTGTTGCTGATGAAGAAATGGGCAGCTATGGGCCTTACCTACATCCCTCCTGCAAAACCCGAGCTCGTTTCCCTACTATCCTACCCTCTTTGTGACCCCTTTTTCACCACTTTCCTATCTCCCCATTTTCTTTACTTTCAAAGAAAATAGCGGTGTCTGAGAGTAAGCACTTTTAAGCAGTAGTAAGTGGGTGTGCGCTTCTGTGCGCTTAGCTAAGCGTGTGTGCACGAAGCTAAGCGGCAGTGCGCATGCGTGACCTCCATGCAAACCAGAGCTAACCCGCTTACAACTGCTTAAAAGTGCCTTAGTCACTCTGAATGACAAGGCCTGTAGTTTTCTCAGCAGCAAAATAAAATACCTCCCTCAGTCTTGAGACCAGGACCTTGGAAACACTAGTCTGCATGACTTACCACTAAGCCATGAGTGCTATACAAGAACATTGTGCTGAAAGAAATATATCATAAAATAGTAGGAATTAATTTAAAGGGAATATACAAGTCTAGCACACAAAGCATGTCATGTATATTTACTGTCAAATCTAGTGGATTTGTAAAATAGTACTGTGTATTGAGAAATAGTCATGCTAGTTGGTAGCTACTAGGTAATAATGTCACAGTAGCATCTGGCAAGCCACACACATACTCAGAGCAGGATAAACACAGCCATAGTTGAATAGTTAAGAGTGCAGACATAGCAACTGTGACTGAGTTACAGGGATGACCCTGATGTGAAAACAAATGTCAACTGTGCCCCACTGACACCCTGCCAAATGTACTAACAGTAGCTTACAGAACAACATGCATTGCAGTGTCTACAACACAGCCTGAAATATGAGAGACATACCAACCCTTACATTCACAGAACAGTGTCCACAGCAAACCAGCATGGTCCCCACCCTGATAATCTGAAAGGGCTACGCCTACCTAACAGACCTTTTTATAGCACAGGCCTGTAATCACAGTGAAAACTGCAATCACTACACAACAGGCTGCATGCAATTAGTAAATGCTGGCTAACAATTGGTGCAGAGGCCATCACATGGACATGTGCAGATACCTACAAAAGCATCCTGTACTCCCATTCCACACATGCAATACTGTCATTGCACCCGCTGGAGGTACAGAGAGAGAGGGAGGGAGAGAGAGAGAAAACCAAAAAAAAAAAAAAAAAGAAAGAAAGAAAGAAAGAGAAAGAAATAACAAACCGGAAACATCAAGGCAAAGAGGCAGACAGCAGGCCAAGCAACTGCAAGCCTACACAAACAGCTGCAACAAACACAGGTAATGTAAAGTACTACTATAATACTTTACATACTGTGAACCCTCCGGATGTGTTATTGGTCTGTATCTATGTATATGAGGATGTGCATAGGGACGGGGACATACTGAAACTGTCACTGAAGGCTCCACATACATATGTATGTGATGGTAGCTATGTGCACACAGCAATGTAGGTTGTAGTGCAATGTACAAGTAGGTGGTACAGTAATGGGTGTTCAGCAGTACATTACTGTGTGTATACATATGTGGACCTAAAAAGGAGTATATATATATATATATATATATATAACATGTGTATACGTATGTATATCGAGATATGTATGTATATATGTATATATATAATATGCATATGTGTATACATAGATAGACAGGGATGTAGAAATACATAGACAGATATAGTTTCACAGTGGCATAGTATAGTACTAGGCTATCTGCAGACAGTGTATAGAATAGATTTAGAAACCTGCGCCTCTGTATAGTAGTGACAGAGTGAAGATCCCCCTACATAATAGCATTAGTGTAATGTGCCTCTGTCTAGTAGTGACACAGAGAAGACCCCTGCTGTAAACCTATGATCTCCCATCCACTTGTCAAGAATGCATATGAAGAGTGTCAGTGAGGGTCTCTGCCTAACATGAACTGGGATCCTGTTCCACAGTATGAGAAGCCTCTTAGTGATGGATCTGTCCCTACAGTATGTCCTATTCATATTGTGCTGAGGTTTAAATCCGTAGCTGTTGTGCTTCTGATGGATTTGGATTGTATGAGGTGGAACATGTCCATCACTACCAGATTGGACATGGCCTACTACATCAGGGACAGATCACCCCTACGTAGGCAGTATGCTATGGAATAGAGCATGAGTTACGTTAGTCTGGCAGCATATGACAGTGGTTGCAGACCCTTGATCCACCTGGTGATGTACTCATTGGGTCCCCCTAGCTGTTGCAAGTGCCAGGTGAGGTACATACCAAATGGGGCATAGTACACAGTCATGGGCCTGATAAGGGAGGAGTATAAGGGTACAATGACCCCTTTTGATGTGGATGTGAATCCCTTCATGATAAGGTGGGCAAGGTAGGAAGTCCATCTAACCACTTCGGCAACGTGGGTGTCAAATGAGAGGTCAGCATTGCACAGTGTCACCAGGTCTCCGATTACTTTGTCTGTACTCAGTGGGTTATTGTCTATGTGATAATATGTAGGTACCTTGTCCATCCAAAAGGGTATGAGTATACATTACGTGGCATGCAGTGTCAGGCCATGACTCCGCCACCAGTTGTTGGTGTCCGTGAGGCCTGTTAGTAGGATGTATGTGTCAGCAGGTGTATTGCCTATGGCGCCTAGTATGCAGTCATCTTTGAACATTGTCAGCCACTACCCTCCCATGTCTGCTTCCACATCTGAGAATGATATGCTGAACATCAGTAGTCCCAGGACAGAGCCCTGTGGGACACCACATGTGACTGGCTCTGAGTCTGACATGGCACCAGTGAGGTTGACTATAGGGTTTCTATCCGTTAGCTGGTTTGCAACCCATCATGTGACATATGGATTTACATGTTAGCTGTTGATCATGTCTATGATGGCAGAGTGCTGTATTGTGTCGAATGCTGTAGGCAATTCCAGGTAGGCTGTATGGACTGCTATGCCCTCAGCAATGGCTATAGTGACTGATTTGAAAAGGTCAACCAGGTTCATAAGGTAGGATCTGCCCTCTACAAAGCCAAACTGGGTGGGATCAAGTGTCTAAGTCCCCAATGTCTCTGTGTATGGGTACCATAATGATCCTTTCCATAGTGTTGCAGACCAGGCTGGTTAAGCATATGGGGTGGTAGTTACCAGGGTCTGTAGAGGTGCCTCCTGTGTGGAGTGGGATTACTGTTGCTGTATGCCAATGTCCAGGTACATATGCTGTAGTAAGGCTACGGCTGAATAGCATGTAATGTGCATGTGTAGCTCCTCTTGCAGTTCACGTAGCATGCAACCTGCAATACCGTTGGGTCCCATTGCTGCTGTGTTTACAGCTCCACTGAGGGTGGTTCCCAGCTGGACTTCCAAGTTGACAGGGAGGTTACAGTCAGCTGGGATAAGTAATTCCACATGTGTGGGTGAGGGAGCGTAGAAACCTGCACTGAACCTGTCTGCCAGACTGTTGGCATTATCTGTGTGTTCAGTGTAGCGTATGTCACTGTGAACTAACTGTGAACACAACTGAGGGTTCCCACCCAGGTGTGTAACATAGCAGAGGAAGGCCTTGTGGTTATCTGTAGTGACCATAGCGATGTCCCTCTCATTGTTGGCCTTGCATGTTTGTACGACAAAACCCATCTGCCTACTACTGCTGATGAGAGATGCCGTAGCTCTATGGAAGTATGCTCTGCCGTGCAGTAGCTACCATCTGTTGTTATGCAAGTTGCTAAATGCTGGGGTCCACCAGACAGGATGCCTGCCCTTGGTGGACAGGGTCATGGTTCCATTTGTGATTGCATGATCCATGCATTCTTGGAGATGTCTGTAGAAGAATATGTGAGGGTGTCTGCATTGTGGGAAGTGGATTACACTGGCCCAGTGGGCATTCAGGATACCAACTCAGTTATAAGATGTGTAAAGTCGGCATGTGAGAGGTCTCCCACTGTAGTCTGTTGTGTTGTGGGGGAGGTGGGATATGTATATCCAGGGTGATTAGTCTGTGGTCAGATGTGACTAGTGAGGGGCATCCTTCCAGTGTGTAGCACATTGTCCCCATGTTTGTGATGATCAGGTCTAGTATATTATCTCCTGTTGTGGGAGAGGTGACTAGCTGTTCCATTGCATTTGACATAGTGAATACCGGGAACCTTTGGGCTAGGGTGTTTGGGGTAGAATAATGCACCCAGTGTATGTTAGGGTAGTCGCACTATCCCAATATGATGGTGTGTGGTGGGACATTCATATCCTCCAATGTCTACAGGAAGGCCGACTGTGGTCCCTGAGATTGGGAGGGTGGTCTGTAACATGCTACCAGTTGTATAGCAGGTTTGCCTATGGTTATCTGCACCTGGATGGTCTGTGATGCTTCATGTGTTGCCACTAACCTGGAGGTGTGTGTGTCCTCCATGAATATGGACACACCCCCTCCCTTTCCGTTTTGTCCCGAGTCCTGGAGCCAAAATGCATGATACGGGGTATAGCCTGGTACCGCTGGTGTGCTCTCAGGAGCCTTGAACTAGGTTCTCATGTACTGCACAGACATCGAGATTGGTAGAATATGTATGTACAGATATATGTAATACACACATACATATATAGATATCTGTAGAGACTTACACATATACAGATAGATCTGACTGACAACAGATATGTCTGTATATGACTATCTCTCACTCTCTGTCCCACCCCCTCACACTCACCCTGTGTCTCTCTCTCTCTCACTCTTTCCCCCTCTCTCCCCACATCTATATGTATATATCTACATCTAGATATACATATGATATATACATATATTCAAACAGATATATATCCATATACAGATATACATATATCAATACATATATATACATATATATAAACATATATAGACTGTGTGAGGCACATGTGTGCAGATGTCTTGATACAGGTGCCTGGTGTCACAGGCATGGAGTGAACACCAGTGTGGATACTGGAGTACCATACCCCATTCAAAAACACTGACACCAGTAACCACCACATATGTACATGCCTGCCCACCACTGCATGTGTCAGGGGGGAACAGGGTCAACAAGTGTACAATAGGCTCCACATCGATACACACAGTGGCACACTAGTCCTGTAATACCTGTACATGGTATGTGTCAGCGGACATGGTGTGTCAGCTATGGACATGTAGGTCACTGTACCCCTCCACACCCCACAATGTCCTACACGGTATGTACCTCCCATGACAGCTACAGATATGGTGAAGGACACAGACATATGCAAGTAACTGTGTCAATGCACTCAAACACCATAGAGTGCATACAGACTACCTACATAGAGGTTACCACTGCTGGATATACATAGTTCGGTCACACCCATGACAGTTGTCTCCCAACCATGGTAACACCTCCAACATCCACAACACAAATTACCTACGTCTGTCATCCTTGTCACTGCAGTATAGAGCACACAGTGGAGGTACGGGACCCTACCCACAGATATGACATATCCTGTAGTAGACCACACAGAATTAAGAAGCAAGCCTCCCCATGAGTAGATGTCAGACATACCCCTGCTGAATGTTATGCTGATAGGTAATATGCCATATGAGTCATCCTGTGTAACTGTTTGTAAGGAGCAGATACGATCATAACACATGTGTCACAAGGGGCAGGGTAGCATAACAGTATGCTGCTGTAGGTCCAGGGCCAAAAGCACACTACCTACCTAGGATGCAATGCGCACCCATTAACACATTGCAAACTGAATATGTGAGGTGGAATGAGTGTGCTAGTGACTGGGTGCATGTTGTGTACTGGTGTGATTGCTCACCATGACTATCTGTCTGTCATGGTAGTGTGTGTCCATGGTGTGAGGCCAGAGACAGGTGTGTGGGGTATTGCGATCAACACATACTACATTGCCATATGTTGTGCTGTGTTACCCTGTATGTCACTGTGGTGTAGGTAGGGTTATGGCAAGTAAGAGTAGTGTGCAGTACCAGTGAAATATGTATATGGGCGGCACAGTGGTGCAGTGGGGGCGGCACAGTGGTGCAGTGGTTAACATTGTCACCTCACAGCAAGAGGTTCTCCGGTTCGATTCTCGGCTGGGGTGCCCTCTGTGTGGAGTTTGCATGTTCTCCCTGTGTTTGCGTGGGTTTCCTCCGGGTACTCCGGTTTCCTCCCACATTCCAAAGACATGCATCTGGAGCATTTCTCCCTGGGCCTCCGCTGAAAACAGGCTCTGTGGAACCTAGTCGGACTTTCCCAGTCAACAAATGATAAATAAAATAAAATAAATAAAACGTGCATTGTGTGCAGTGCATGGGCTGATAATGTTCCCCATATAGTACCTTGATTCAAACCCCCAATGTGGGGTCGTGTATTGTACCTGAAACAGTGCGTAGACTGCTGCAGTATACTAGTCTGTTGTATGGAGTGTGCCAGGTACTGTTGCACAGTTGTCGGATGAGCACTGATATCTGGTCATGTA
The DNA here is from genome assembly GCF_019279795.1 of Protopterus annectens. Lineage (NCBI taxonomy): Eukaryota > Metazoa > Chordata > Ceratodontiformes > Protopteridae > Protopterus > Protopterus annectens. The sequence continues at coordinate 1,446,890,866 of NC_056737.1, forward strand.
CATGTGTATCCCCCAATAGACAGACAGATGCTATATATGGTGCCTAAGTTATATCATTGCAGTCAAGTATAATGTGTATTATGTGTGCTATAGTCTGCTGACAGATATTGCTGACATATTTCCCTTCTCCTTTTCAGGGACATGGTTCACCAGCGGAACCCAGTCTACTCCACTGCAGAAGAGGAGGAGATACACCAGAGCTTGGTGCGGGATTTCGCTGTACTCTTTTCCCGCACCAGCCAGAACCAGCAGGAGAGGGCTGCATTGTGGCAAGACCTGGTCCGTCGGGTAAATGTCATAGGCACACATAACCGGACATATGAGCAGGTACGCCATCACTGCAGTGATTTAATTAGAAATGTCCATCAGCGTGCGTCGGATATCCACAGGCAGCAGCTTGCCACAGGTGGTGGGGTGGCTAGACACCCCCCCCTCACCAGACTGGAGGGACTACTCCTGAGTGTTGTGGCTCCAGCACAGCAGAAACAACAACAGCATACATGTGTAATGATGGAGGCTGGAGCCACAAAGCAGCAGGACACAGAGCGTGCAGGTTACATGCCATGTGTATAGTGACCATTCTGTACACTGTTAGGTTATGCATGTGTGGGGTGTGTCCTCGATTTGTAGCTGTTATCTTGGTAATTATTGTGCATTAGTGATAACCTCATTATCTGCAGTACACCTGTGGAAGCTAACTGTTGCACTACTGAACTGTAACATGCCCACAGTATCAATGGCACAGTTGTGCCCACTGACGATGAATGTCTCTTTTCAGAAGGTCCCTCTGGTGTAACAGCAATGCAGCCTATCCATGCTGGTGAGTGTGTAATACCATTACCTTCACTACTCTGTATACTAATAGTAATAACAGGCTGAAGCAGTAGTGCAATGTGTTTGATTGCAGGTGTGTTTGTGTCTGTGAGTTGATATCTCATATACTGAGGTGTGTGCATGTGTGCATGTGCCCATGTGTGCATGTGCCCATGTGTGCATGTGTGCATGTGCGCATGTGTGCATGTGTGCATGTGTGCATGTGTGCATTGCAAATGCCCATGTGTGCATGTGTGCATCAGTGGTGGCATTGTGTACACATTGTAAACTGTGTTTCCTGTCTTACTCCCACAGGTTCTGGTGCTGCTCTGGTGTCATGCAGCAGGGAACCTGAATCAGCTGCTGTGGATAGTGATGATGAAACCTGTGTAATGGCACAGGTAGGTGTGCCAGGGTCCGTCATTGGTCAGCCAATTGACACTACACAGCTGTAGACCCCATCTATGTGCACAGTCATCCTGCCAATACATCCTTTGTCACCAATGTCCATAGGTGATGGACAGGATACAGTGGGCATTGACCAGGGTAATGTGGTACCAGTGGCACATGCATCCCCACACTGCAGCCATGGCCAGGGCCCTGACATGGTACCGCACAGGCAGACGTCCATGGGTTCTCGTGGGAGCATCCATGGGCGTACCGCCCCTGTCAGACGTGCCCACAGAGGTCTTTCAACCCCAGCTATGTTCCGGGCTGTAATGTAGGCACAGTCATGTATGGAACGGTACACCAGACAGGGTCTGATGGAGCTGAGAGCATGTCGCACAGCCATGAGTGACAGTATGCGTGATGTTGAGTCTGCCATCCGTAACTTCACCGAGGTCATTGACAGACATTGGGGGGACACATTAGATCTGTTCCACAACTATATGTCCATGAGCCAGGGCAATGGTGGACGGTTGCATCGACGTGGCCGTATGCCAGCAACAGCAGCAGCTGGCAGCCGTCGCGGATGACAACAGGGCCACGGCCACTCACATAGTGCCAGCAGCAGCCCCAGCAATGCTGGGTCTGTGCTGTCATCGGACCGCCCCAGGAGACCACGTGCACATGGTGCTGGACAGTCCCAACAGGGACCTGTCTCCAGTCAACGAACACCTGCTACTGATGACAGTACCCAGTCTGGATTGGTACTTGATACGGTCTGTAGCACCCCTGCCAGGCACAGGTACCATGTCCGTGGCCACTGACAGGGATCTGTATGTCCTGGCAGGTACAGTCTGCGGCTGTCCACAAACACCTGTATATGGCAGCCATGAGGTGGGACTGTGTGCATTCATACACACATGCAAAGTGATAACACCTAGGGCTACCGCATACATGCACACACTGCATCAACATTGCCATATCTTGTACTGCTGTCCTTCACCAACACACACTCACACAGACATGTCAATTGGTTGTATCAGTGGCAGACTCAGGCATACCAGGTACACACCCTGTGCATATGATGAAACTGTGCCACCTCATGCAATCTGTAAGATTGGTGCAGGAACAGGTTAACATGGTGCTGATGCACAGGGTGACTACATAGATGTATTGTAATAGTATGATGTTGACAACAGTACAGTGTAATTATAGCATTGTGGGTATATACCAGCATGCCTGATGCAGTTACAGTATAAATGTCATTGTATTGTTTTGTACACCGATACTAATTACCACAGTGTTCTGTCTGCACATCTTTGCATACTGGTGGTGAGGCTGTGAAGGGATGGCCACCTACATAGGTAGCACAGGGGATACAACAATGTACATATTGATACTCAATGATGGCTATGTCAACTGCGAGTTGCATGTCCACACATGACTCTGCAATGCAGATGTTTCAGGATGTTGATATCTGTGCAGTACTACACAGCAGGTTCAGGGCTCACAAGAGCACACTAGCACTACAAGGTCACACCTCATACCATGCATAACAGCACCAAAACACAGAACCAACTATGACAGGAGGGAGAGTGTCCATACATATCAAAGATACTGTGGTGCCAGGAAAGGTAGCATACATCATACTTTGTCTGGAACTGCTGAGTGAGGGCTCAGTGTCTGTTATTTGACATGTATATTATTACAGGAATGAGCACTTGGGTATCAGGCCAGTTATTCAACATTACGAAGGTATGTGGTCTATACACTTGTGGGGGTTGCGGCTGGACCCAGTCCATCTGACCTGGGAATGTCTGGGTACTGGCATAGAGTGCCTGCATATATGCACTGTTACATACTGGAAGTCGTACACCTTGTTTGTTGTTGCATAGTCTACATACAGGCTTGCTGACTGTAGCTTTGTTTGTATGCATGTTTGCCTGTTATGTTCCTGAAACACTGATTCCACCTGCGGTGCAGATATACAGTGCCTCTGTGGATCCCTGGTGACATATGTGTTGCTTACTGTACTGATGTTCATGTGTCATTTGACAGAACGTCACTGTTTGACCTGTTTGCATGTAGCTTGCCTGTAACACATTGCATATGATGTACCTCACATTTGCTCAAGACAGCATTCATATATGCCAGCACTAACAATTCAGGAGCACTACACCCTCACATAGTCACCTTGAGTACTTTGGTCCCCATTGGCCCTATGTGTCATTACTTAGTGTTGGAGTCACAATGCTATGGTAGCATGTGCAAAGGTCACCTGTCGATCCACTCTCAGGTCCAGTTGGTGAATCTGTGAGTCATGTGGCAATGTTACAGCTGCCTCATGTACACAGACAACCCTCTCCCCTTCCCATACATGTACAACACATGTGAGAGATGCAACCACATAGCCAAACTGGGGGCTAAGCTCTGTTTACACAGCACTGGCATTCCCTGTCAGGTGGAGTGGGATACTACAGTGAATACAGTACCAGTCTCCCATAGACCTGCCATGACCACAATCCAAACACAGACACACACAGGTACATTATTGGGCTCTCAGAATAGCATCCTGCCTGAGCAGCTGACACCTGCAAAGCAGACACACAAGCAAACATTATGCCAGAGCAGAGCACATGCGACACATAGCTCACAAAGCCTGTCTGCCAAACAGTGTCAGGCCATACGGCTAGACAACACACCTGCTATGGTTGTATGAGGTACCTCTACTGACATGTACACGGTGGTCCTGCTCCCAGGCTGAACAAGGTGACGGTCACGCTGAGCTTCCCGTCGGGCACTATGATCCATCACATAACACAAGCAAAGCAGTCACTCCAAGGCATGTAGCAGTATGACTCAGTCATTGTCTGTGCCAGTGTGTATGACCTCTGACGCACCTCCCTGGACTACATGTTAGGGGACATGGAGAGGCTCTCTGAGGTTGTGGCACAGGCTGGTATGACCCTGGCTTTGGGTAGCATCTCACCCTCACCATGAATGCTGCCACAATATGTAGACAGGTTCATCGGTTTCTGCACTTAACGTATATTTCAGTGACACCCAAAGGGGATCCAATGCCTGTCAGTGTGGGATTACATGCTGTACATGCCACATTGCTTTGCTTGGGACAGCTTGCACCTGTCACCCATGGGCCATTGTATATTGGCAGAGGCTGTCGCTACACACATACTGCCTTTGTATGCAAGGCTGACATTACATAGCCACCTACACAGGTAGCACACGGGATGGGACACTAATAGCAATGCTACTCAACAGCAGCAGTGTAAACCTCAAGATGCATGCAGTGGAAACTGTCCTTAGCATGGGGTACAGCAATATCCGTGCAGTAATAGACTCCTGATACAAGGCTCCCAGGTGCACACCATCAGTGCCAGGTTATTCCTGATACCATGCTTGTCATCCCCTACACATGCACCAAAACAGAACAGGGGGGATGTATCCAAAGGCACCTCAGATACACACACCCCCAGGTTGGTGGCACTGCACAAAGCATCAGAGCTTCTCCATGTGCAACACACAGTGGGTTAGACTGCCTGCAGGTTCATAGCCTGGCACACACCACACTCCCATACCCAGGAAACACACTTGGCCTTCCTGACAACACTGGGAATATGACGGTCTCTACACACACCATTATATGGTTGTACTGCAACTACCCAAACATACAGTGTGAGCATTATTCTAGCTGCAAGACCCTATCTGAAGGTGTCTTATCATTCATTCCCTGCATTGCTATGGAACAACTTGTTACCACTCCCACAAGTAGTGACAACATGCTGCACCTGTTCATCACCAACATGTGGTCTATATGCTCCAGACCAATCATGTATCCCTCGCTGGTGGGATGACACCATCTACAACCCACACTGTATAGTCACATACCACATGCATCCCCTGCACAGAACACCCCAGTCATACAGTTGTCTGATGCATATTCCATGTATTCACATGAGGCAGGCTTCAGACATGGGAACTCTTGCAGTTCACAGGTACATATGTGTAGGTGGCACACACATACATCATGTGTGCATTGACATTACTGATATAATGTATGTCGTGCAATATTGGGAACAACACCCCACACACATGAACAAACTGTGTGACAAAATTACACATGGCATTTGTAGGATACAAACCCCTACCTAACTATGTTAGATCACTTGTGAGAGTCGCATTAGCAGAGCACTCTATTTGCATTACTGGGGGGAACTGCTTTCTCCTGCTGTACTTATAGGGTGCTGACATCATCAGTGTTTAGACAGTGGAATATGCAGCATGCGTTGTGTAGTAAAAGCTGCCAAAAGGGACATTTCTCATACACATGGGATTGCACACACTACTCCCCCATACACAGTCACACACACATTGGGCACTTGCAGGATTCAAACCCCTACCTAATCATGTTATGACAGTAGTGCAAGACGCATTAGCAGAGCACGCTATTTGCATTACTGGGGGGGATTGTTTTCTCCTGCTGTACTTATAGGGTGCTGACATCATCAGTGTTTTGACAGTGGAATATGCAGCAGGTTTTGTGTAGTATAAGTTGCCAAAAGGGACATTTCTCATACACATGGAATTGCACACACTACTCCCCCATACATAGTCACACACACACTGGGCACTTGCAGGATTCAAACCCGTACCTAACTATGTTATGACACTAGTGAGAGACGCATTAGCAGAGTGCACTATTTGCATTACTGGGGGGGATTGCTTTCTCCTGCTGTACTTATAGGGTGCTGACATCATCAGTGTTTCGACAATGGAATATGCAGCATGTTTTGTGTAGTATAAGTTGCCAAAAGGGACATTTCTCATACACATGGAATTGCACACACTACTCCCCCATACACAGTCACACACACACTGGGCACTTGCAGGATTCAAACCCCTACCTAACTATGTTATAATACTTGTGAGAAACGCATTAGCAGAGCATGCTATTTGCATTACTGGGGGGGATTTCTTTCTCCTGCTGTACTTATAGGGTGCTGACATCATCAGTGTTTTGACAGTGGAATATGCAGCATGTTTTGTGTAGTATAAGTTGCCAAAAGGGACATTTCTCATACACATGGAATTGCACACACTACTCCCCCATAGACAGTCACACACACACTGGGCACTTGCAGGATTCAAACCCCTACCTAACTATGTTTTGACACTTGTTAGAGACGCAGTAGGGGAGCACACTATTCACATTACTGAGTATAATTTCTGCTCCTGACATATGTATAGTGTGCTGACATCATTATGGATGAAGAGGTATGTACATCTGTTACTATCCATCAGTAAGGGGAAGAGCATATCTATGCATTAACTTTGCACAGGCACGGTGGCCTACTGTACTGTGGAGGCAGATGCCAAATACACTGTGGATAGCCTTCTGTATTCCCTAGGGACAACTGTCAGGTATTGCACTCTATGGCCATATATTTACCTGTCAGATGCACGTATCTGTTGCTCATATACTGTTTGTGGGTCTTTATTGCCATAGCCTTCCCTATCTCTATAAACAATGTGTGTACTGTGGGAGATGTTTGCATATGAGTGGGATCCAGTACTTTACTTATGTCTCTGTGGTAACTTCACTGTGTGCACTGGGCGGATGTCTGTATTGTGGGAGGTTCCTGTGTTAACACATAGAAATGCCTGATATGTGTGTGCACCTGCTGAACTGTGACATGGCCTAAGTGTGTGAGCATGCCCAGTTCACAGTTTGTATGGCTTCTTGACTGCCACATCTCATTTATCTAAGTGTGCGAGCATGCCCAGTGTGCCCTTTCCTTATGTTTGGATCTGTGGACCACCACATTTCTGTTTGTGTGTGGATGCCATCTATATATCACATGTACAGTTGAGTGTTGGACATCAGGTTGTGTTCTTACTGCCCAACTGCTGTGTGTCTGAACCTAACAGGCATTATGCTGTGCCTACAGGGTCACCATGGGATAGTTTGCATACAGTTGTCATCATCCTTTCCTGCTGACCAAACAGTTGTATTGTTGTATAGTGTACTGGTGCAAAACTTTCACTGTGGTGGACAGCATAATTGGTTTCAGTCCTATCACTGCTTGTAATGTTTATAGTGAGCACACCAGACTGGTTGAGGGCCAGTTGTGCAGATATGACCATGTTGCATTTTGTTCAGATATGGACAGCTTAGTACATGATTGTCCGACATTGTTAATGTATTCCACAACTTGTGTGGACAGTGACAAACAATGGCCATGTGCCCTAGTCCATTTGTAATGCTAGTCAGAGAGTGTTTGTCCTTCAACACACATTTACTGGTGTTTGCCATGACATATGTCACGGTTAGTGTGCTGTGCCTCTGTCTACCCATGACATACAGGTGATATCCAGGGTACACCTGCTATCACCCATCCAGTCATCATGATTCCTCTGGATGACAGTCACTGAGGGACTCCCTGGATATCCTGTAGTGAGAGTTTAGTCGTGAGTGGAGTGAGCTTCTGGGTTGTGGACCAATCAGTACAGCATGTCCTGTTTATGTCTGTGCTGGGGTTCAGGCCTGTCAGCTGCATAGGTCCCCAGCATTCAGTGTTTACATGATGCCACATGTCCATTGATACCAGGTTGGCCATGTCTCTATACATCAGGCACAGTTCACCTCCAGCCAGGCAGTATGGCACTGTGTGGAGCTGCAGTTACTTTACTCAGGCGACACATGGCATCTGTTACAGCTCTGCAATCCTCCTGGTGGGGTATTTGTGTGGTCATTCCAGTTGCTGCAGGTGTCTGCTACGGTACATCCCTGAAGGGCCATTGTACACAATTGTGAGGCTGCTGATGGATGACTGGGGAGGCACATTGACCTACCCTAACCAAGCTGTGCTTACCTTCATGATTAGGTGGGTATATGGTATGTTTCTGTAACCACTACAGACACATGGTTGTCACATGCAGGATATGTGTCACCTTGTGTCCCCAGGTCTCTTATTGCTGCTTATGTACTTACTGGGTTAACACCTATGTGGTAATTTCTGGCCATGTACTGTGTTTCCACAGGGGTTGACTATACCCTATTCTGCATTTAGCTTGTTGACATGGCTGTGGCACCACTTGTGTGTTTCTATGTGTGCCTTTTGTAGGTTGCTTGTGTCAGCTGGAGGGTCTAATATGGTGGCCAGTTTGTCATCCTCTGCAAACCTGTTCAGACAGAGTCCTTCCATGTTGGCCTGTACCTATGTGACATATATAGCATAAAAGAGGGTTCCCAGGACCATGCCTTGTGGGATGCCAGTTGTACCTGGTTTGCAGTCTGTCATGGCTACAGCATGTCTGCCAGGTCAGTTCTGTCCTTGAGCTGGTTTGCAACCCATCTACTTGCATAGGGGTTTATAGTTAGGCTGGTGAGCTTATCTGTACCACCAACTAGGGTATTGTATGGAAGGGTTTAGCAAGGTCCAGATAGGCTGTGTGATCGACATTCCCCACATCACTGGGCTTGGTGCATGTATCACATGAGTCAGACATGTGTACAGGTCAGGAACTGCCCTATGACAGCCAGACTGGGTAGGGTCCAGTGTCTGTAGGTACCCAATCTCGTTATTCATGGGATCCATGATCATCCTCTACATTACTTTGCCAACCTAGATATTTGGGGTTGAGGGATGATAGTTTGCAGTATCCACTCAGGCACCCCCTTTGTGGTGTGGGACCACTGTTGCTGTACATCGCTCTTTGGGTGCATATCCTGTGGTAGGGCTGATAGTGCACAGTAATGCTATTTGCTGTTGCATTCTTCTTACAGTACTTGTTGGACACAACCCAGGACACCATCTGGTACCATTGATGCTGTGTGTTGTGCTTTGTGGATGTTGGCTGTTACCTCAGCATCTGCAATGTCGGGGTGCCAGCACTCTCCTGGGATAGATATTTGGCAGTTAGGTGCTGGTGGGGAGTTTGCAAAGAATCTGTTAGGTGGGATGTTGGCAATGTGTGTGGGTTTGGTGTATTGTTTGTGATATTAGAGTGCTCTAGAGCATATCTGTGGATTACCACCATGGTTCCTACCATCAGGTAGGACAGCTGTGTAATAATCCTTTGTGTCCTGCACAATTTGTATCATCATAGGTTCATAGGTTCATACTAGGCTATCTGCCCTGGCCTTGTTTGAGCACGGACAGACTGTGTGTGGGTCTCAACACCCCTTGCAATGTGCATATCATGCCCACGTAGGGTTTAGTTTCCTAGATGTGACACAGGGATGGCCCCCAGTGTACACCTGCTATCTCCCATGCACTTCAACGGATTTCTCCTGTTGAGTTTGTGTGTGTAGCTCAGCCTATCATGGACTGGGATTCTGTTCCAGAGTGTCCTGAGCCTCTGGGTTATGGATCTGTCCCTCCAGCACATCCTAGTAATCTATGTGTAGAGGTTCAGATATCTCACTGTGGTGTGTCTGCTGGATTTGGGGTTTCTGCAGTGGAGCATGTCCATTCATTCTGGATTGGGCATGGCCTTGTACATCAGGCATACATCACCTCTGACTGTGCAGTATGCTTCTGAATTGGGCTGTGGTTTCTTCAGCCAGGCTGCAGATGTCCATTGTTTGGACCCTTTATCCTGTTGGTAGGGTACATTTGGGGACTTTCTGACAGCTGCATGTGTAAGGTAAGGTACATGCAGACTGTGGCATAGTTGTCACGTATGGGCCTGATAAGGGAAGGGTATGGGGGCACAGTGACCTCTGTAGCTCTACATGCACATCCTTTCATATTAAGGTTGGCAATATAGCAGGTCTTTCTGGCCACCTTGGCAATGTGTGTGTCACATGACAAGTTACCGTCCACTTGTGTCCCTAGGTCCATGACTACTTCTTCCATACATTGTGGATTGCCACCTATGTCATACTTTGTGTGTGCCTTGTTTGGTATTTGTTGGGACATTCATACTCTGACGTGTCTTCAGGAAGGCTGGCTGGGGTACCTGGGTTTGTGTGTGGGGTCTGTAGCAAGCTTCAAACAGGTACACAGTTTGAGACAGTGTTACTTGCCTGTGGATAGTCCATGCTGCTTCTTGCTGTGGTACCAACCTGGGGGTGTGATTATTCTTGATAATTACTGGTAGCCACACTCATATTGTCGTGTGTTCCATGTTTTGGAGCTGTAGAGCATGGTATGAGGCATAACCTGGTAGTATTAGGGTGCTCTTCTGGGCCTTGCCCAGGTTTCTGTTACAGAACACATATTACCATTCTCCATGCTGTGGTGGGTTTGGTCTGCATGCACCTTGCAGGTTAGACTTCTGGCATTGGGTAGCATTACATTCAGGTTATTATCCCTTGTGCTACCTATGTTGGTGGGTTTGTGTTTCCAGACTTACCTATTCCAGGCACAGTGGGGGTGATAGCTGCCTTTGCCAGTATCTACACAGCCAGGTGTGCTGGGTGCATGCCATCCCTACCAGGTGGGGCATCATGTCTTCCTCGGCATGTCAGCCCAGGCTGTCAGCCATGTGTTCCCCCTTGCTAACGGCAATACCTCAGCCAATTATTGTACTTGATCTTGTTGTTTTCATAGTGTGGCATCATGCTTGGTGAGGGCGAGATGTTAGGTTGGGTCTTCATGTTTGCAAATTCTAGATGGTGTTACATTGCTTAACACATGGCAATCATGCCTCAGGTGGTGCTGCAGGGCTGCCTCTGTTGGATGCACATACTACACTCCCTGTACATGTTTGAGAGCAGGTTATGTCATTTTAGGCATCCCTGTTACTATATGAGTGAGTCAGAGAGGGGTATCATTCCCAGGGTTCCTACTGAGCCAGGGTATGTGCTATGCGTTGCCTCTTTGCCAAGGCCAGGGCATACTGGGCACACCTCCTTCTGCCTACTGGGGCAGGCTCAGGTTGTTCCTCCTCCGAGTCACGCTCTGCCTGTGATGGCCTTGGCAATAGTGGGGGGCTGTTTGGCCCAGCCCTATGCTGGTCCTGCTGCAGCTGTTTTCGCAGGATCATATGTAGCATAGCACATACCATGACAATTTGGGTACATGTAGTTGGTGAGTACTGCAAGGCTCCACCAGATGTGTCCAGACACCGGAACCGTGACTTGAGCGGCCCAAACACACACTCTATTACATTACGTGTTTGTGCGTGTGCCTCATTATGGCGTTCCTGTTCAGGTGTGTGTGCGTTTCTGATGGGTGTCATCAGCCACGGCTCCTGTGCATAACCTGCATCCCCCACTAGGTGTCCATGTGGGATGTCCCCATTGGCAAATGTCTGGTACAGCTGCGTCAAATGCCAGATATGGGAATCATGGTAGCTCCCAGGGCAGCCAGCACACACATTCATTATTATGCCCTGGGCATCACACATGACCTGGCAGTTGATGGAGGGGAAGCCCTTGCGGTTAATGTAGGCCCTACCCCGCTCACCGGCTGGTGCTTTGATGCATATGTGCATGCAGTCTATTGCACCCGCTACCTCAGGGTATTCCGCTATTTGCTGGAAGAGACGCATATTGCTGGCCAATACCTCACGGGCATTGGGGAAATATACATGATCACCGACATGTGCTGACATGGCATCCAGGAACTGGTGCAGTACCCTGGAGGCTGATGCCTGTGATATCCCCATCATATCACCAGTTGGTCTCTGGAAGGTACCTGTTGCTAGTATTCTTAGGCCAACACATACCTTGGTTTCCACTGGGATGGGTTCCCCTCTGTTGGTTCTGTGTGTGAGGCGTGGCCTGCACAGCTCGACAATTTGCTTCAGGAGGTCTCTGTCCACTCTATAGCGCTCCATTATCTCCAGCTCATGTAACCCCTGGTAGGTGTCCCTGGGCATGTACACTCTTCTCCGTCTCCTCACTGTGGGTTGTCTGGCAGCATTTCCATTGTCACCACCCTCAGCAAGTCTACTATGTCTCCTTATGACAGCTATGGCAGCCCCTAGCATGTTCGGTCTGAGTGCACCTTTTTCAGTTTTCACTTCTACTAGCTTACTCCTGCCTTGCTGTATCTCTTGAGAGAAACATACTGCAATGCTGTTTGCAGTGTTTTAAGTGCTGGGCTGGGCTTGTATTCTGCCTGTGTAATTGCCTGCTTCTAATTGTTTTCACCTGCTACCTTTACAGGTATTCCCTGCTAGTTTCCTACTATTTCTCCTGCTTCCTTTTCCTCTCTGTTTCCTCAGGGGGGAGCAGCGTGCATACCAGCGAATACACGCTCACAGTGGCTACCACGTGTGCACACATGCTTACATGGACTAGATTCTGCTTATTCGGGTTAAAACACGCGCACACCAGCGCAAACAGGTTTACAGATCTTTACACAGGCTCCTACATGCTTACTCAGCCTTACACGTGCGCACTCTGTCTTACTTGTGCCTCCCAGCACGCACATGCATGCATGCACGTACAGCAAGAAACTTTGGTGTTGTCCACAGTGTACACCTTCCATTTCTTGACTTTCCCATGCTTATCTGTTGACACTCCTCTTTTTCTGCTGTGTGATTGATATGTTTCACATACCATTTTGCTCCAATGAGCTTGCTTTCTTCCTGACATTCCCCCCTGTGATGTCACCTATCTCCTACTCTGTTACTCCCCCTTATCTAACTCTTACACTACACGGACTGTGCTCATTTGCTATGTGACAGTGTGATTCACTATCCTACCATTCATTTACATAGGATTGCCTACTAATGCTTAGTTACATGTCTTACACTCAGCTTCCCCCCTTAGCAACCACTAGACGGTGGCCATGTTGTTTTTGGTCTGCTAGTCCCTGCATTGCAAATCCACGCATTACATAAAACCCACATTTGTGGGTTTCTAACCTTCATTTTTCAGTTTTATATAGCGCAGCCCATTTGCGCGGGGCTGCGCTGTGTTTAAACATCGCCGATCTCCGAAAAAAAAAATATTTTTTTTCATGTTTGCATCGGTTTACCATGCCAATGGCCACATATTTGGCCATTGGCATGCTGTCTGTAACATTTGCACACTTTATTTGGAGCTGTCATGGCTCCGTTGTGTTATTTGCAGTAATGTACTCAGTTATCAACTGAGTACATTTCTGCAACTAACATGACTCTTACATGGGCTGGTTTCAGCTTCGTGGATCACTAATCTACCTCATTTGCATGCCTTTCGGCTGCAAGTGGGGTGATTAGCATTTTCACGCCCTGCCCATGTAAGAGTCGTTTTAGCTTTCTCTTACACGGGATTTCTGGCTGTTCCTGGATCGCGATGGCTGCATGGAGTCTTACACGGCTCTTAGACTCCATGCAAGCCATCGTGAATCCTGCCCACTGTATAAAACCATTTAGAAAACATACACTTTATTGTCACCATAACAATTACAAGCTGTCTAATTTTGCCTTGTAAATTTACTTCAGTGCCTTAACATACTGTCAGTAATTTATATGGATTTGTGTCACCTATTTCAAAAGGGTTTAAACTGAGTGCCATTTAATTTGCATTGACTGAAAAAAACAGTATTCATATTGTTTATAGATATGTATCACTATGCTAATGGACATGCAATTATTTTGTCAGCTGACTATGGTTGCATGAGAGATGTATAGCATGCAGTATGCAGAAAATGTAAATATATATCACTCATACTATGTCAATGTGTTCAGTGGAAATGCAGCAGAATTGTTAGAAACTAAACCTAAACTGACTTCCCAAATGTGTACATTTGTTCAGCACTTTCAGCTTAAAAAATGCATTACCTTATTTGGCACTAGCTTGTTGGACTGTGCCTTAACCCAAAATAACTGTTAGAAAAGGCAAATCATCATCTAGATTTAAACAAAACAGAAAATACAGAATATATGACTCAAACAGAATATGAGACTCAAAAAGAGAAGGCAACAATCAGTTAATTCTTTGTTGCTGAAGTGTGCACAAGTGTTTTGTATTCCTGGACAGAGATCCTATTGAAGTGTTAATGGGTGATTGCACAACTGATGCTTGGCCTGGCCATCCAAAGCAGAAGCAGATAAAATATCAAAGTAAATCTTTGTCTGCTGCTACTGTTGGAGTTATATTATATTATACTATATTATATTATATTATACTATATTATATTATATTATATTATACTATACTATATTATATTATATTATATTATATTATATTATATTATATTATATCATATCATATTATATATATATATATTTATATATATATATATATATATATATATTACATTATATTATGTTTCTTAAATATACAGAATATAGCAGAAAACTAAAGTTACTAAGCCTGACTAATTTCATTGCAAAAATAGGTGAATAAATGGACATGAGGTTGCCTCACCTTATGCCTAGACAGCAAGCACTCAGTAGTCTGCACAAAACCATAATGATCTGGTTAACAGCTTAGATGTGTAACAGTGCTGAAGAAACAAGCAAAATGAGGATCTCTATCTGTCTGGCATGTACAACTGTAAAACAGAGGTATACCTAGCACTACATGTGGGTACAGAGCAACCTATGAAGGAAGCCTAAGCCATCACAGCAAGTATCTCAGGCAAGAAGGTAGGGGACACCGACTCAATACCACACCAAACTCTGGGGATAACTAATTCCAGTGCAACCAAATGGGGTATGTATGATCCAGATATCAGCAGAGACAAGCTAGAGAACAAAAAAACATGCAAGGGACCTATTAGATATAACAGCATTGTAGTGCTGGGTTTTCATGAAGATGCAGCTTCTCCAGGTTATCACAAAGCCATGTATCCAGTCTTGGTAAACAGTAATGAAACCATTGCTAAAATGGATGCTGCATCTGGCATAACTTTTATGAGGCTTGCAGCTTTTAGATGGGAATTTTTTTTTTACCAAGGAAGTCAACTCCATTCAGGGCCATGGGAAGGACATGAAAGGGATAGCTCTTAATGTACATTTGCTTGATTTGGACTGAGAAACAGGGGGGATGGACAAGTAAGTGGTTGTACTGAAGGATAAGCCAGCAGATGTTAGCAACGGAGTAGATTGTATGAAACATTATGTTGTACACGTGATTATATGCATCCAGATATGGAGACAAGAGATATCTGTGTGCTGACAGTAGCAGGGTAGATCTAGCCAACAGCCACACTTCCAGTAGAGGCCACAATGGTTAAAAGGTACTGCAACTCCTCTGAAAGGGCTTACTTAAAAGGAAAAGTTGGTTAGTAACATTAAGTATAAATCTGACTGAAAAACAATTGTTAAAAATATTAGAATTCCAACAAAAGGGAAATGAAGGAAGTTCACAAAGAGAGAATTGAGACAGGTAGATTTCTCTGATATGTCCTTACAGAACCTAAAGGAGGTAGTCAGAAGACTCCTAATCCTTAAAGGAATAGATATTCTGTATACTGGAGCAAGGAGCTGTTCTACAGAAAATAGGTGACCATAGCTCTCAACCTTCCATCTCCAAAATGAGGAACACTACCCTCATAATGTGGAACAAATGGGCAAAATGTAGAACTCACACTAATGGCTTACTAACAACTTCAACTAGGAAGGTCATAGGATGGTTAAAATATGCTGGTTTTACTTATAAAGAAGATCTTTTAATGAATTAATATGATTAATTTGTATTAACCATGGATTTCACTTAACTCACTGAATGTGTGACAGACTCTTTCAATGTGGAACTTTGAGGAACTTCGAGGAACATAAACTTTTTATGTATGTTATGAGGTACGTTCCTCATAATGAGGTACACTTGAGAGGTATGTAGGTGACTGAAAGGAGAAGGGTAATGGGAAAGAAGCAGGCATTTCTCGTAATAGCCCAAAAAAGAGCTTATACTGATCATTTACTGTTCAAGCATTGCAAAACATGTGGGAAGGTACTGCACAGCTTGTCAGCTGTGTCAAAAGATTGGTAAGGCAGGAAATAAAACCAATGTATCACCAATGAGTAGACCATAATGTAGCCGGGATGGCTCAATGGACACTCAACAGCCTAGTAAAATGACAAAACTGTTCTTGCAAGTTATCAAAAATGCAGAGTCTTTTAAAACACACAGTTGGGTAAGTTTAACTTGAGATGCATCTTTTACCCCAACCTTTGCTTTTTGAGGGCCTCAGCAGAACTCTATAACACTTACTTGAGGTTAACAAAACTGGGGAGAAAATGGACAACTGTAACCGTGCTAAGAGATATGATTTTTTATCATAAAATCTGGGTTGTTGTAAATCTTGTAGCATGTGAAATTTATTTCAAATATAAAATGAAAACAATGTAAATACTATTGAGCCACTGATTGCTTTCAGGGCAAATGTAGCAAAACTGTTAGAAATGAAAAGTAATGTGGCTTCTCAAATGTACACTAGCAATTCTCTTAGCTTAAAAAATGCTTTCCCTTATTTGTAAACTAACTTTTTGGACTCTCCTATCCCCCATACACGAGAAAGAAACTATTAAAATAGCAAATGTATCATCCAGATTTAATTTATACAAGAAATACAGAACCCAGGACTCAACAACCAAAGAAAGCAATAGTCAGCTACTGCTATTTTCCCTTTGAAATATGTACAAAAGGATTTAATTCTTGGAACTGAGTCTTCATTGAAAGTTGAATTTGATCTGTTGTGCAAATTCCAGTTGTTGTACAGTTGTTCAAGTTCTTACTGTTGGCTCTAACTGTGCCTCTCTGAAAGGGAGATTTTCTAATCTTCACTGAAAATGGAATTTAATTAACTATACAAATTACAGTATTTGCACTGTTACTTTTCAAGTAAGTATACTGTCTTATTTATTTCATTAGATATCTATTCTCATATAAAGTGCAGTACTGAGTCATTAATCATATTTCATTTGTAAGTACTAGGCTATCTGCCCTTGTGGGCCATTTTAAGCCCAGCCAATTTCCCCTCAAATATGAGAATCAAACCCTGAGGTAAACACCATAACTATTATGCCAAACTCCTTATGTGGCCAAAACATTTGAGTTTTAGTTTTGATATCTTATCACAGAGTTCCTTTTCAGTGCAAAATAGATATGTATAATATATAGCAATATTTACTTTAATATTTTAATGCATCACCCTATTATTTTAATTTTTGTCAAGAAAGCTTTCAGATGTCGCTGCTACACTGTTAGCATATAACAGAGATGACCATCCCAGTCATTTTACTTGCTTGTAAAAAGATATGTTAGTGGATGGCATAAGGGTTAAGGTGTTTATCTCAAAAAAAGGTGTTTACCTCACAGTATCCACTCATGACAGTGTTTACCTCACAGACAAGATAGATGGTTTGATTTTCACCTTGAGAAGCATGGCTAGGCTTAAAAGGACCCCAAAGGCTGTTAGCATAGTTATAAACTACACATCTGTATGCTTATTCAGCAGCAAAACATGCATGTATCACATCTTAAGAAAGTTGCTTTATTTGGACTGAAACTCAAATACTTTGACCACATAATACAAAGACAGGATTCTTTAGAAAGGACAATGATACTGGGAAAGGGCAAAGGCAAAGGAAGAAGACAGAAACAGAGGCTAAGATGAATGAACATCATTGCCATTGTAATGGACATGGATTTGTAACAACACATTGGAGCAAATTTTTGACAGATAGTCCTGATATGCTAAAGGACTTGTGTTCATGAAGAGTTGTACTCAATGAATGAACAATATCAGTCTCACAAAATTCTTCAGTTTATAAACTTGACTTACTTTTTTCTTGGTGGTGTGAGGGGAATATCATTTTTCTTACATTATTGACAGTTATTTGCATGACTATCTCTCAGTTTCTATAATTGATTCAGCCATGTTTCTCCGAGATTTAATTATTTTATTCAAGAAAATTGCTTGTTTATGGAAACATACATAATTAGATGATTGAACTAAATGTTTACATTGATCTCTTTATCAATTACTTCTTGTTATATAATATAAGCTAACATTCTAACTCAAAAAATAATAAAGTGTTCATTCTGACCCTCGGTTACAATATTTAAGGACAGAGCTATGTTTTTAATGCTCTGAGATTGAGAGACATGTTTACATGTACTAAACCAGTTCTTTAGACATTTTTTTTCTGCTGTTTACATGCTCATAAGGCAATAAAAGGCAAGTACATAGACTATCCTAGGATTCAGAGAACTCCTTTCCTCTTGTGTTAGTTGCTCAACATGGGTTGGCCAATTAGTGCAACAGAGAGAAATTCCAATTCAGAACTATGATAAAGTTGCCCTAAGAAGCACTTTATTAACTACTTCTTTAAATCAAATACTGTTTTGTCAGACTAAATGCACTAGTGTTCTCACTTACAGCCTATGCATTGCATTAGCAATGGCACCTCATTTACACACACACACACACACACACACACACACACACACACACACACACACACCACACACCTTTATTCTGCCTCATTCCTGCCCTTATTGCCCTTACAGACAAGCACACACAGTCACAAAGACACATACATGCATGGTGACACACCACTAGCCCCAAAACTCCTCTGTATCTCTCAACCTCTTAGCTCAAAAACTCTGGACAAAAGAAAAAATTATGGGGGACAAAGGCTCAAAAGTAGAGACTGATTTTAAATATTGCTCTTATAAAACTAGAAGGTTGCTGAAATAATATGTTTTGCATTGGCATGCATTTTCTGAAGGATATGAAGTCTGAAATTCAAATGTTTGTCATTATTCTGTGACTTCAATCCTCAAGATTTTCCAGAAAACTGCAAATTTTATGAGGAAAAGATGAAAAATAAGAGGCAAAAATCTGTAAAGTTGAGAGCTATGTTCTCTGTACTAACAAGGAATGCAAATATTTCTATAGGATTGAAAAGGCGGCCGCTGTGTTTTGGCTGAATTCACTTTTTATCTTCTTAGAGTAAAGTTTTTCTTAGTCAAAAAATTCTCTAAACCACCTTGACAAGTAAATTGATAGTTGCAAACATTTTCTGGGGATGGCACATGGACAGTTAGCATTATGCCCTCCCCTGGACTGCTACATTATTATGCAGCCTCCGCTGTGAAGCTACTTTATGTGTTAAGGCCGCACTGTGTGGAAATCTTAAGTGGGAAACTGGTTTGTAAATCAGACAGGTTTACTATGATGAAACAACTTTGAAGTTATGTCTTCTACATCATTGTAAGCATTTCTGAATTCCACCTTAATGTGCATTAAGACTTTAAAATATCCAGTGAACTAGTGTGTGTTTAGCATATCAGAGAACACAGGACTATCTGAAGAAGCTGCACTAACAGATGAAGAACGTAACATCTATGTACCACTGTCTCCAGTCTTATAATTACAGTGTCTTCAAAAGTCCATTCACACACCGCGGTGTCAGATTTAGACATCTCCTTGTCATCTGCTATTTTTTTATTGCCCCTCTTTTTACTGTTCAGTGATTTACTCTCTAAACAAATATATCTTTGTCATGCAACCCTGAAATCATCCTTAACATATCGCATTCTTTTCCTTTATAAATTTCCTTAGTATTAAGTCAGAAGTGTTGCCTTTAGAAAAAAAAAACAATTTATTTTACTTTTTATTGTGTTACATAAATCTCTGACAATTCTATGACTTCTTTTATGCCTGTAAAGTAAGGTGATATGAGCTATGATTTACCACTGTGTTCTACATTCTCAATATGCAGGTTTACTCAATTAAAAGTTCATACTCCATCTGTGTTTAATTTTTTTAAAATAAAGTATTGAAAAAAATAAAATAAGCTCTAGATTTCTTTAAAAATATTAACAATGTTTTATAATATTGAATAAGTAGCATTTCAGAAGAAAAATCTACTTACAATCTTTATATGCTTTCCATCTACTACTATTAGCAATATTTTCCCATTTCCCTTTAAGAAAATCAATTGAAATCCTTAGCCATGAGATGAATAATTCATTTTTCATGATAAAATTAATAGGTTTTACAGCATACATTGGTAACTCTTTTTACCCTCTGGACTTGTTCATATGAAGTGTGAATGTAATTTTTTTTAATTTTATTTATTTTACATTTTCTGACTGGGCTAGTCCAACTGGATACATGTCCATTTTCAGTAGAGGCCCACAGAGATAAGCTCCACATTAAGTTAATAAAACAGGACAGCAAAAACTCAAAAAATATTTCAATACATTATTCATGAAGATTTTCATCAAAGAACTTAATTTTACAGAAAGTGAGTACAGAGTTTAACACAACAATACAGTACTATTTACATGGTAAAGGGTATGACATTCAACATAAAGTATGTTAGGAAAGAAAGTACAGATTGAAATGAAGTATTCAGGTTGTCTTAAAAAATATAACTCTAAAAAACAAGAAAGTTTGGATATATACACAGTTGGTCTATATACAAGATGGAAGACTTGTGCTCACAGCAGAATGAATGTTACAAAGAACATACTCAGTGATAGTTCCCTGGGAGTAGGAGACTAAAATGGGAGTATGGGGAGGATTACTAATTCCACACTATGGGTTTTGGGTGAGAGGTATACAATAATGTTGCACTGGTGAGTTTTATTCAGGGTTAGTACCATTATTATATAATGCAATTGATTTTAAGCATTTTTAACATAATACTGCAACATACCTGAGACAAGAATAATGACGATTTTCCCATTTTTTTCCAGGTGCTGATGACAAAATTTTATAGTCTCTTCAATACTCTCAACATAATAAAGTACCTGAAAATCAATAGCATGTTTTGTTAGCAAGCAGTTTAAATGTTGATTGCAGTTAACTTTGTTTTGCTAATAATCCACTTGAACACTTGCATGCCAGCAATAACTTGTTCAGGTTTTCTTTAAAAGTCTATTTCGGTCTTTATGAATATAGAGTTTCTTTATAGTTCATTGAGTCTAGCCAACTACCCCATGTGAGAATCAAACCATGCACCTTGTGTTTGTAAGGTAAATACCCTAACCATTATGCCAACCTCCCTTGTCACTGTGTGGAAATAAGCTGTAAAAAATGGAGGAATGAGATATTAAAGTTTATTAAAGAGACTCTACCACCATGACTTAAATATACACTTCAGTACTCTACTTATGTTTTGTTACCTTGTGATCTACAACCTACTTTCATGCAGATATTATAACAGTATTTCTTCTGTAGTGTTTCCAAAACTCTGCATATAACTGATGTTACCTGTTTATTTTTAGTAAACTACTGCTGGATCAAAGGCATCTTCTCAGCGTTACCTTTAGTAATGAAACTCCCATCTACATTAATTTGTAATAAAAATAACTAATAACAACTATAGTAATTGATAACTGAATTATTTAAAGTATAGTGAGGCAGTTAAACTAATATTGCAGCATACTAGACTGCAATATATATGAATCCATCTGATCCCCCATTTCTAATAAAATATCATACAATCTGTAGCAAACCATTAGTTTTTCATCCAATGCTCAGTTTGTGCATACATATGTACATTCATGCATGTATTTTTATACCTTACTCATTCAATTCAGTGTCATGGAGTCCACGGCCTGGCTGACAATTGAAACCAGGCCAAAACCAGACTTAGACTGGTGTTGCTCCCAATTCCCCATTTGATCAATAAACCTCCTCAAGAAAACCTTATCAGCCCATTCATTCTCTGGGGAATGAGAATCCTACAGTGATTTCATTCTACTCAAGTCAATAGATAAGTACTTGGGAAGACTCCATCATACATAGGGAAATAGGTATTTTCTCTTTAGCTTTATTGCTTACTCCTAAATGCATATATAGTTCACAAGGGGTGGCAATGCAATCGACATTGCAAAGTCATGTTGACAATTTTCTCAAATTAACTAAGTTCTCAGAAGAACCTGCCCTCTTTGTAGGTAACTACCATCTCTTAATCCCTTGTCTCTACTGGGGACTAAGAATGCAGTCTGCATCTTGGTAAACACTACCACTTCTCACTTTAGAAGAGGGAAAGCAGGCTCTGCCTTATCACTCTCTCCCATCAGCTCTTCAGTATTCAAGTCATTAACCTGATGCCTGATCATATCATGACTTTGGTTTTCTCTGTCAAGCATCTAAATTACTAAAAATGTTTAATTTACCTACCTCTGTACTTTTGTAATCTATGAAAAATCTGAAGACCCCTCCCACCACAAAAAAAAAAAAAAAGATATGACCTAAAGGAAAATTCCATATAAAAAGCACCTGGAGATTGAAGTAGACTGCGGTAGAAGCAGCAACACTGCACAGCTGCACCATTTATATAGACCTGACCCAATTACTTTGAATACATAGGAGCTTTTCATATACAATAAAAACAAAACAAAGAACAAAAGTAGTGTCCCAGTGGTGTGAGTAATGCCCTCCCAAAGTGTGGGGTGGGGACCAAAGGAATCACCAACTTATTCACTTTCTACCCCAAAAAAGGGGGGAATCAATCCTTTCTCACCAAGTGGCAAGCTAATAATCAGTTGTTTAATTGGTCTAAAGACTGTTTTAAGTCTAACCGTTTTTAATAGCAAGCAAGATATAAGTTGGACTATAAAGGAGAGCCCACTGTAAAAAGTCTGGTTAAAATGGGCTCCAGAGTTCTTGGTGTCTGTCAGAACACAACAGCATTGATGTTTTTTCAATAATCAGGCTTAGTAAAAGTGTCATAAGGTGTCCTCCAAAGTTCGGAGGTTTATGCCATCTAATGTATTTCTCTGCATCATCCTTGTTGAACCTAAAAAGAAGTTGATAGCAATGCTCCAGATTTGGAGTTTAAATCTACATGTAATCTAAATCTAAGCTTAGGCTTTCTCCTCAATGCTGGGAAAAAAAATCTCAGTTCAAGTTACCATTCAGTTGGTTTAGAACAGAAACGTCAGAGAACCTTCATTTGTTCAAATTCTTTATTAAGGTATTAGCAGAATGCTATCTGTAGAATAGTGTGTGTGTGTGTGTGTGTGTGTGTGTGTGTGTGTGTGTGTGTGTGTGTGTGTGTGCATGTGTGCACGCATGTGTGTGTGTGTGTGTGTGTGTGTGTGTGTGTGTGTGTGTGTGTGTGTGTGTGTGTGTGTGTGTGTGTGTGTGACTTGTATTTTCCAAGGTTGGTATGTGCAAATAAATAGCAAGCATGTGCTAGCTTCAGTGCCATTTTGAGAGTGCAGCCAGAGAGTGAGCATGTGTGACTATAACAGCTAGTTTGTTTATAAGTTTATCTAAGTTAAAGTTTTTAAGCCTCAGTCCTGCTGTGTTTGTGCATAATAAAGCTGCTTGAACAGAGCCCATAAAGACTCGTCTATTTTATCCTGACTGGATGAGTGATGTGGTGTCAGAAGTGAGATTCCAGAGACTGCTTTTCAGAGGAATGAGGTGCAGAGTTAACAGTGAAGGTAAACTAAGAGAAACGAGCAGGAATAGGGCCAGAAACAAACCAAAGGTTATGAAAACTGACACAAATTATTTATTTTATTAAAAAGATAAAACAGAGCATTAAAAGGGCACAGACTGCATTATTAAACAAGTGAGAGATTCAAAAGGTTTATTAATTAAACAAAATGTTAAAAATTAAGATATTTGATAAAACAATTATCAGAAAAGCACATAAGGGGTTCGGAATTACCTCAGAATTGAAAAACAAGCATGTTTAAAGCAAAAACAGGCATGTTTAGAGTAAAACGAGCACAAGAAAAGTATAATGGGCATGGAAAAAGATTAAATGAGCAAAACAAATATAATAAGGGCAAAAAGGGCACATTAATCATAAATAAAGCAAGGCAACTGCATGTTTTTTGGCAATGTACTGTGATTTGGCATAACTACTATTTTGTATTGTATTCAGGGCATAATTGGAGTTATTTGAATTATCTCAAACTTTGTAAAAGTGCTCACAGCGTATGCTTATTACTGCGCATTTATTCTGAAGAGTTTATTTGTGTGCAAAGTGCAACTATTTCATGAAGTACAGTCAAAATACAGCCATTTCAAAAAGTTTCTTGTGCTGGGTGTGTCTATTCAAAAACTGCCATAATTACAAAGTGTTTCTAGCACTATAAAGGGAAAGTTTAAGCGTGCTGTGTACTGCTTGTTTGCAAAGTGCAACTACTTTGAAATGTTTCTTACTTTGAGCTTCTTCTGCGCAGTTCATTCCACAGTGCAGTTGTTTTGAAATGTTCCTTACAGTAAGAGGTGATTTCGTATAGTGCAGTGATTGTAAGAGTATTACAGTGCCCAAGAGACATATTTCTCAAAATTCAGTTATTCTGAGGCTTGTTGTGCTATTGGGCATAGTTAAAAATGCTGGCATAAATTTCTGGCATATATATATGTATATATATATATATATATATATATATATATATATATATATATGTGTGTGTGTGTGTGTGTGTGTGTTAGTACATACTTGCAAAAGCCTTCACTGGTACGTGTTAATATGGCAGATGGATTTTGAAAACCATCACCATTGATGATGGATCAGAATATTGCAGAGAATTGGAGAATATTTGAGCAAGAGTATGATATTTTTATACAAGCAGCTTATTCTGACAAAGATTCATGCACCAGGGCATTCATTTTGCTAAACCTAGCTGGGTCAGAGCCCACTGAAAGAGAGCATTCATTTGTGTATGCACCAGCAGTATACAAGGGAGAAGGTGAAAACCATCATATTGTTTTACAGGCTGAATCAAGTGAGTGTTTGAAGTACAAGTTCAGGGAAATTTGTAACCCCCAGACAAATATTACATTAAAGAGGCATTTGCTTGACAGAAAAGATAAAAAATCAGGGGAAACTTTTGCAGCTTACATTACTGACCTGAGAAACAAAGCTAAAATGTGTTGGTTTGGTGAATTAAAACATGAGTTAATAAAGGACAGGCTTATGTGTGGTATTAATTGTGCTGCAGTGAGAAACATTTTGCTTCATGACAGTGATTTAAAGCTAAGCAAAGCTATTGAGATTTGTCAGATTAATGAAGCTACAGAAAGACACACAAGTATGCTTGCAAGTGACAAGAGCATGGTTTCAGCAGGCTCCAGAGAAAATGTAAACAGCATGCAACATGTGGTTAGCAGAAGCAGGCCTAAGCACATGGCACCTGCCACTACTGCAGGCTCCCCATGTAAAACCAGTAGTTTTCCAGCAAGTTGTAAGAAAAAGACATGCTCAGTGCAGTAAAAGGGTGAGTCGGCAAAACCCAAATCCAGCTTTATTGTTAACTGTCACAATTGTAGTGCCAGTCCTTTCTACATAGATGGTGTATCAGTAATTGATGAAAAGGTTGATGCAGTGAATTTGCTGGTAAAGACTGAAATGTTTTGTACTGTCCAGATCAATGGTAAATCTACCAAGCTTAAAGTAGACACTGTCTCAAAGTGTAATGTTATGTCGGCAGACACATTTGCTAAGGTGAGAACTATTGAGTTGGCTAGGCTATTTGTGCAAAACATATTGATTATGAAGGTGAAGAAATTCAAACTGAAGGCTCAGTAGTGCTTTCATGCTATTTGCTAGGAATTGTTACAGCTTGTTATTCTATGTAGTCTAAAGACCTGTGCATTTTGAGAATTTGCTTTCTTTTATCAAAGAAGTTCATCATATAAGCACATATCCCAGTTCCAGTTTTACTGAAGCTATTTTCTCAAGAGTATGCTGACATTTTTGATGACAAACTGGGCAAACCTCCAGTTGTGTATTCTATGAAGATAGACCCAGAGGTCAGTCCAGTGGTCAGACCAGCAAGACAAGTTCCAATAGCTATGCAGAATAAAGTTAAAGTTCAGCTGCTGGATAAAATGGTACAGCAAGGTGTAATTTGTCCAGTTACAGAACAAATGATTGAGTGTTGTCCATTGCAGCAGCCCACAAAAAAAGCTCAGACAAAATCAGAATATGTATTGACCCAAGAGATTTGGAGAAAGCATTAAAGACACCGCATCATTCAATGTGTACAGTTGAGGAAGTCACAGCCTTAATACCAAATGCCACTGTTTTTTCTGTCTTGGATGCAAAAAGGTAATTCTCATTACTGACTACTTTCAGTGTCCCGTTTGGCAGATATAGATTCCTCAGGATGCCATTTGGAATAAATTCTGCTAGTGAAGCCTTTTAGCATGCACTGGAGCAAAGTTTTTCAAGTTGTCCTTGTGCCATAATAGTAGATGATTTATTGGTTGGAGGCAATGGTGAAGCAGAGCATGACAGAAACGTTAAGAAAGTTCTAGACAGAGCATGTGAAGTGAACTTAAAGCTCAGTCCTCTGAAGTGCAAATTCATACTACTAGAAGTTACACATGTAGGTCATTTATTTGCTAGCACTGACTTGTAACAAGGCACATACAAGCAAGCAGCCGTTCTTGAGATGCTAGCACCGGATAATGTTCAAGCTCTACAACGTTTTCTTGGTATGGTCAACTATTTAGGCAAGTTTATATCAGACTTCAGTGAGTTGACAGCACCTTTGCGAGAGTTGATGTGCAAAAGTGTTATATGGTCTTAGTTGGAATAGCACCAGAAGGCATTTGAAGACCTTAAGCAGAAAATTGCTACCGCACCTACATTAGGATACTATGATGTCAATAAACCAGTAACTCTTTCCTGTGATGCTTCAAAATTTGGTCTTCGTGCAGTTATTCTTTAAGAAGGTAGACCAGCAGCCTACGCATCTATAACTCTTACCAAAACTGAAATGCAGTATGCTCAAAATGAAAAATTACTTTTGGCAATAGTGTTTGCATGTTCAAAGTTTCATGATTATATCTATGGTTGAGCTATTCAGACTGAAACTGATCACCTCCCTCTAGTTACTATTTAAAAGAAACCTATGCATTCAGCCCCAGTGATATTACAAAGAATGATTCTCAAATTGCAAATGTACAACTTCAAAATGGTCTATACAAAAGGCAAACTTCTTTATCTGGCTGATACCCAGATCACTCAAAAATCCAGTGGAACAGCTTCATGAAGAGAATTTTGACTTTGATGTCATGGAAGTGTGTAATTTTTCTACTGAGACTTGATGAGCTGAGAGATCATACAAAGACTGATCCTGTTTTGCAAAAGCTCAACCGTGAATTGCGCAACTTTCAAGCAGCCTTAGTTGTAATAAGGTTTTTTCTGTTTCAGGCACTACCATCTGCTGGCTTACCGAGCATGTGTGCTGTGGGTCTGTAATAATCATAGACTTGGTTTCAGCAATCGCATGGTCCTACCAGCTTGCATTGTCACACTGAGGACACAGAGTATGATTATGTTGGTTTTCAGCCATTTGAAGGACTCTGGGTATTTGCCGAGTACTGAAATGTCCTTTGTCAGTCTGTTTTGCAAACATGGACTATTTGATATATGTATATCAATTTATAACAATGAATGCATTCAGTTTATCTCCTGCTGTTGTACTCCCCATGTTTGAATTTGATAATGATAAATAAAGAGATGAATCATTTACTGGCTATGCAATGTTTCTGTCCCTGTGGAATAGCTGAGCATTGTGTTTTGGAGTATTAGACATAACGTATTGACAGTCATGAACTGAGGTAGTGTAATGTTTGTTTATAGTGAAGAAAAGTCGAGATGTACATGTTTTAGTTTTACATAAAGCAGAAGGCAATGTCTGTAAGCTTTGGAGTGTAGACATTCACGGGGTCCAAATTGTGCCACACGTCTGTCATATATGAAAGTTGCACGTCAAAAAGGGCAAGCACAGTCTCAATGAAAAATCTATTTGTACTCATAATGTTTGAAATTTAATGGCCTTGACTGATCCATCAAATTGTGCAGAGGGAAGTCTTTCTTAGCGGCGACTACGGGCATTGAACCTTAATCTTCCTGCAAGAGTCTACTTCGCTGATCAACGACTCAAAATGGTGTCTGTACTTTGTGTCTTCTCATTTTTACTTTTCTTTATGTTTGACTGCAGTAGATGCAGCACAAGGCAATCTTTGTATTTTTAAAGTGTAACACTTGGTTTGAACTGCAGTGGTGCAACTGACATTTACAGCCCCCACACATGTTTGTTTATTCAGTGGAAACAGTGTGGTTTCAGCCTAAAGGTGAAAGTTCTCTATAGTACATATGGTTGCATGATGGTACCTGGCAAAAGATTAGCTCGTATATCATGCTAGAATTGGTCAAACAGTAGGTGAAGTTCACAAATGGAAATGATCGAACAGGAAAGCAAGATTATTGATGCAAGTTGCATTTCCAGTACAAGACCAAACCGGATGGTGAAAATATTGGGTGGATTAAGGCTGCCATTTTTGGGTTACTTGCCTTAATGTTTAATAAATCAGGTTTTTGTACTATAACACCTGTTAGATGACAAGGGTAATGAAAGCATTGCGTGCTGCATCATTGTTAACCTGAAATGTTCTGCATGGCAAACTGGCAGTGTTGACAGGGCAAAGTGTTGACAGGGCAACCTGTGCATGGAGTCCTTGACATTCCATATCATGATTTTGGCACGGACGATGTAGGTGGTTGCCACTAAAAAATCCAACAGTTGCGTCAGTAACATGAGGGAGGCTGTAGTTCTGCATGATTTGTCTGCTGATATTGTGTAGCAGGAAAAGATTGTGCTGCTGTAGTAGGTGTGCTTATTGTCACTGTTATATCAGTAACTTAAAAGTTGTGACTTGTCAGTATATGAGTGGTAGGTGTAATTTGACACAGTATTTCTTTCCTCTATCCTTAGATGACTGGCATTATGTTTCAGTGTTTTACTTACAGCTGTTGCATTTGTCGTGATAGTCTGCCACCCGGTGTGTCATTTCATCGGTTTCCACGTGATCTTAAATTGTGTACCCAATGGGGGATTAATTGTGGTACAGATGTTGGCAATGTCAGTAAATTTGTCAAAGAAGAGGTGAGCCGGCAAAAGCCACAACATTTTCTGTGCTCAAAACACTTTGAGGATAGCCATTTTGAACACAGCTATATGTATGAGCTTCTTCCTGCAGAAATGAAGCCATGGTGACCGATTCGGCAACTGATTAAAGAAGCAGTGCCCACAATTTTCTCATTCACCACCAAAATCAAAGGACATTGAGACTACAGAGGCTACAGCGAAAACAGCAGCACAATGTAAGTAGGTGGTCTGTGCCTGATGTGTGTTAAGCATGAAAAAATTTGACTGTGCATATGTCTATCAGGAATGCACCGCTCATGACTTGATCGGAGATACAGCCTGACATTTGCATTTTTAGATGTGGTTCAATTCAGCAAAACACTTAGACTGCATGCACAGATGTAGACATATCTTGACCACCATATAGGTACATGGCAGGCAAGGGAGAGTGGATGCTTAACATTGATGTAACATTGAGTTACCATAAATGGTATGAATTAGGTGTGTAGACAACTAAGGAAGATTTCTTAATAGTTTGACCTTTATTCTACAGCTTATTGAAGAACTTCTCAGCACACCACCACTGACCTTGCCCGTAACTGTCGATGCTATAGTTTGTGCACAGCGTAAGGTAAGTCTATGTACTGCAATTAAGTGTTCAGTGCAGGTTATCAAGCAGTCATTACTTCATCTTTAGACATCTGATGTAAATAGTGCATCTTAACATAACACTGATTTCTGTCTCTCACAGAGTTATATCCATGAACAGTGAAAGAAGAAGAAAAAAGCAGCATTCGGTGAAGCAGCAGACTCATTGGCAGAGGGAGCAGAAGCAAGTGTGTTTACAGAACCAAGCGGAGATTGTGATGTGGCCGCAGAACATGTCCAGGTAAGCAATGAGCAATTCATGCAAAACACTGACTCCTGTAGAGGGTGTGAGTTTCACGGTGGTGAAGTACCAGGTGTCATATGTGTCAAAAATGTAAGGTCATATAGTAATTATAGATTGGGTAGTGTATTGAGTGTAACACCCGTCAAGTCAACAGCAAAGTTAATAACCTTGTTGTGGTTCGGTAACTGAATTATGTATGGAGTATATTTTGCTAAATATTAGCTCGTATTAGGTATAGTATTGAAGAATGTAAATTTTGGATAGACATGCTGTAATTTTTGGGATAGACGTGCTGTACTGCAGATGGTGTGGTTGACTGGGTTATCATGCATGTAACCTACACAACAGTTCTGGGGGCCAAATCCATCCATAGTTAGGTGATAAATCAAATAATGATGAGGAGAAGGGGTTTAGTGGGGTCATAATTGATATACCGATTGAGGAGGACACAATGGTGTATGCAAGAGCACCAACGCGAACGGTATGTAAATCTGGTATAAGGAAGTGTGTGGACTGATGATCACTGTACTTTACCGTTTACTATTTGGGGGTTAGTCTGGATGGAAGAAAGACAGTGTGGATTTCCATAAGTGAGACTGATGTCCAACACCATGTGCTGTAATTGTAGACATGAATCACAGCCTCATAAGTAATGACAATATTGTACTTCAGATACCTGGTCCAGAATTGTACAAGGAAGCCGTGGAAGCCATTGAGATATACACTATGGAAATTCCAAAGTTTACTCAGGAAAATTGTGGCTTGCCAAACCAAGATTCAGAGAAAAGGTTGCAGCATAGGTGTACAAGCAAAGTTATCAGAAGTTAGAACTCTGCCTGGGAAGATGATAGATGCAGCAGTACAGTTTCTGGAGGTGATGTCAAAATGGACGGACCACATGTACTGCAAGAGGTCGAAGGTGGTGCAAACAGAAAGAAGACAGCCAGATTCAAAAGAAGGTCCCATTTGCAATGATGTAGCCTCAAGCAGCACACATCTGAGTACCTGTATTCATCTGGTGGACAACAGCTGCATTGACGCTTCTCGATGCAACTCCAGTGCATTTGTGTCTCTTCAAATGATGGCTTGCAGCACGCCAATTAAGTGCCCTCCAGAAAGCCTGCAGACAAGCATGCAAAGTGACTCCTCTATATCAATGTGTGGAAATGATGCCAGTGAAATGGATCCAGACTGGTGCTACCCCTCAGACCCCTTATCTACCTCTGACATGGAAGACACAGTAGAAGAAGTGGATGAAGATGAAAGAATGATAAGTGAGCCAAAGTACATTGTGTTTGAGTCTTGCCTGGATTCACTGCTGTTGAAGTTGACTTGTCCCAAATGCAAAACACCTGCCATGGAAGTGGAAAAAAAATCAAAGATAGGTTCCTGTGTGTATGTGATGGTATCCTGCATCAGTGATCATGAAGTTTGGAGTTGCAAAGTCAGCCAGTGCTGGAACGGATGCCGGCAGGCAACTTACTCCTTGCTTCCTCTGTTCTGTTTAGTGGAAGTACATATGCCTACATTGCAAGATTCTGTGTATACCTTGGAGTGGAATTTATCAGCAAGACTACCTTCTAAACTATTCAATGACAATATTTGTTCGCTGTTTTACAGCGTACGTGGGCACAGCATCAAAATCAGTTACTGGCAAATGAAGATGGGAAAGAGATACGCTTAGCGGGAGGCAGTCGCTGTGTCCCTGGATATTCGACTAAGTACTGTTGCTATAGCATGATGGATCTGGATTCAGGACACATCATCGATTTTGCAGTAGAGCAGATTTCCATGAGAGTGACCTCTGTGGCACCAGAGAAGAAAGCGTTCAAGAGGTGCATGAATAACTTGAAGGTAAGAATATGAAAATCAGCCTTGTGGCAACAGATTGACATCGTGGAATTGGATTTATAATGCACAAGGAATTCCCAGAAGTTGAAAATCAGTTTGATGTATGGCATATGTCAAAAGTTTAATGAAGAAAATAATGGAAGCAGGAAAAAGGCAGGGTAAACATAACTTACGGTGGTGCCACAGCATTTCTAATCACCTGTGGTGGTGTGCGGAAACATGTGATAGGGATGGAGTACTTCTCAAGAGAAATGGCTGTCATTGTTGTACCATGTGACAGATGTACACAGTTGGACTGGGGCAAAGAAGGTGTCATGCTGTGAACAAGAGATGCCAATCATAGAAGGAGATGAAAAGAAGTGGCTTGAAGAAGATGATGCGTGTCACAGTGCCCTGAAGAGGATAGCTACAAACAGAGTATTTCTCAATGATTTGAAGCAAATAACCAAGTTCTGTCACACTGGCAACCTTGAGGTCTTGCATGCATTGCTATGCAAGTACTGCCACAAGTTTGTGCACTTCAGTTATGGAGGGATGAAAGCTCGTGTCATACTTGCCATCATGGATAATAATGAAAACCTTCAGTGTGAACAGGCTGTGGTCAAATCCCCGACAAGCACGTCAGCAGCAATAGGTGAACATAGATTCAAAGTTGTGTACCCAAAGGCAAAGCAGGAATTGGTTGCTAAACCAATCTTTGAGAAGAGAAAGTTTGATTACATCTATGACTTGATGATGGAAGTGATAAGAGCCAAACAAGGGAAGTTGGAAATTGACCCCATGACCATACCAGCCCATCCGAAGAACATCGCAAGGTGTGAGCATCCAGAGAAGAGTGTAGTGATTGCAAGACACATTTTAAGATTTGGGAAAAGTAATTTGAAGCCAGGCCAATGGAGTAGCATCTGTTGACTGGGTGAGTACCATGTTTTAGTATTTCTCCAAGTAGATGTGTAGTTTTGAGTGCAGGGAATGAAGGTATACTGCTAATAGGTCAGTTCATTTAACGTGTGTTTTTACTGTAAGCTGAGGTAGTTGTTTGCAGTAGAGACTCCATTCATTATAGATGAGCACTAATGAATTGTTGCAGTCATTGTAGGCTCTGCCCAATGACATTCCACATGTTTTACTTGCATTGCGAAGAAAACCGCATTGATGATGAAAAATTAGTTTACTAAAGTGGCGCCAGGGAGTGGACTTGACTGTATTGTTAAACAAGAATAATCACATTATAGTCATGCATTTAGTAATTGAGTGTTCAAAGGGCAGACGTAATGGGCCTAGATTTTTTTTTTTTGAAAACATATTCCTGGTAGATGGGGTTCGTGGTACAGTGGTAGCATTGTTGCCTCACAGCAAGAGGCTCTCCCATTTGATTCTCATCTGGAGTGCCTTCTGTGTGGAGTCTGCATGTCCTCCCTGTGGTCAAGTAGTGTACAAAAGGCATGCGTGAATGGGCGTGCCTTCATTGAAGGTTGGGCGTCGGGCTGGCACCTCAGCACCCGTAAAAAAAATCTACTGCAAATCATTAGCGGACTGGAGTTCCACTGTGGTGACTTCTAACCAGGAAAAGCCGAAAGACCAACAACAACAACATTTCTGGTGGATGGGGTTAGGAGTTCATTTTGACTATTGCAGTAAGAAGGAATCTAGTGTCTGCATATGTATTGCCCTCTTCTGGACTTGTAATACCATGGTGCATGACATCTAGGGTTTCTGGGGAATGAAATAAGTGGTTGGAGAAGAGTGGACCATTCACAGACTTTGTGTAACTTGTGTGTTTTCATGTTGAGTCCATGCAGTTAAATTACTTACAGACAAGCTATTATCAGCAGTAACTGTGGTAATACAGGTATGTGTTATGTGCTCTGAAAAGAGTTACTGGTGTGCTGTACATGTGAATTACATTTACCGCATACTATTGTAAATGCATGTACTGGCAAGGTGTGAGATGTTATATTGTGGTCTGCAAATGCACATTTTGCATCAGTGGAGTTTCTGTGTTTTATCAGCTACACACATGAAGTGGAAGCACTGCTGAGTTAGAGCAGTATATGTCACTATGTCCAAGGATGTCACAATTGGTTACTCTCGTGTTGAATGTACCTGTTAATGGTAGTCGATATCAAATGATAGTCATGTTAAGTTAGTGATATTAGTGCAAGTATTGAAACCATGGAAAATGGCAACCGTTGCATGTAATGTTGCCAATTTCATTGGGGTTCGGACATGCCATCAATTAATGTATGAGACATGTATGAATATATTTTTAATAGCTACAGAGATGTCAATATCCATTTATCAAGAGCAATATTCAGCAATATAACATTATCACACTAATGTCATTTTCTGCCTGTGCAGTGGTAAAAACATACAACCATCATGCTGGAAAAACTCAGGGGGATGTTGTTTGGCAAGTCAGGTGCTGAGTTAGTGCTGTGATTCCTTTTATGGCTGCCAATGTTTTTCACTGACTAGACCAAATTGCTATATTGCTCTGCTCCTTATCCAGGTACTGGGTTTTTTCTTATAGTATGCACAAAAATAATACTGCCTTTCCTGCTGTGTCTGGGTCTTTGAAAGATGCAGTTTATGTTATGTATTTTGTGTGCTGGCTGTTGGTGATGTGGCTTCTAAGTTATGTATGTGTTGCTCCGCCTATTTGGCTTTAACTGTCTGTCATTGATTTCAATAGAGATGCATAATTGCTGTTGCTCTTATCATAGTCGGCAGATGTGTATTTTCTAGATTGACAATGGCTCGATGGAACGGGCATCGCTGTGGTTAGTACACTTAAATGTTAGAATAGTGAACTGAGTAAATTGTAGCTTTCCCATCCATTAGACAATGAATGGCAAGACAAATCATTTTCTTGTGCCTAGTTTCTCAAATACACATAATGTTTAGAAAGTATTCCTAGTTTTGTGGCATTGTCAGGAAACTAGTTTATTTTACTTATTTGTTATGTTGCAAAGGTGACAGAGAGTTGAGTAGCATGTGGATTTATCCAAAAGTCATTAGCAATGCAGGATGGGAAGTCTATTGCTGCTTATGAATAATCCATCTGTAGAACAGGTACTATAGTCACTTTTCATGAAGGATGTGGATTTTAGCTCCCACAGTATGTAGCTGGATTGCTGATACTGTACTTTTATTGTAAAGTGGGTTGATGCATCAGTCCTCATCTCCTCCATTGTAGGAGATGTGTAGTAGCTACGAACCTGTTGTCAGTTTGACATGATTCTGTATTGCAATAGTACTCTTTTTTTTTTTTTTTTTTTGTAATCTAGCAAGTGTAAATTCTATATTTAATGGCAACCGGAACTGTGCCTGCAGGTAGCAAATGAATATATAAGTGATGTAGTCATCTGCAAAATATTTTATTATAGATGTCAGAGTTTGCTGCATGATGTGGATGGAGTAAGTAAGTATTTGGTGATTATGCTAACTGACTGGTATTGCTGATTGAAGGCTAATTGCAGTGGCATTTCATGATGAAAGGTTTGTACCTGGGGATGTTTAGCTTTCATGCCTGCTGCTGTTTGTCTCCTTGTTTAATCAAAGAATGTTTAAAAGGAGAAAAATAAAACACATTGTAACAACTGGTGATTCATCAACAGCCCCCTTTTTTCCATTTTTAGTACATGCTGTCGGGGTAGTGTGTTCGCTGCCACCGACTCCTTTATTTAATGGTGCACTCCTGCTTTTGTGAACACCCATGTGTGACCGTCACAGATCTTTGACAAAATCCATTCACCTCCCTTGCTGTACGTCATCACTTTGTCTTACCGTATACTTGTCTCTGCCAAATCTTCTGCACCATATTATCTGCTTTTCTACACAGGTGCCCAAACCACTCTGAGGTAATGTCTGATATTTTCTGTAACTGGAGCTACTTTGGGTTCTGCTGCTATGTCCTCAATCCTTGTCCTGTGACAGTGTGCACCCTAGCACCTTTGTCAGGCAGTTCATTTTCATCACCTGTAGCTTCTTCACCTGTTCTGCCTATACTGCCCAGGGGTCTGTACCATACAGTAGTACAGGTTGCACCACTGTTTTGTACACCTTAACATTCACATTCTTTGGCATTCTTCTCTCATTGCCTACACCTGGTGATGTAAGATAGTTGGCTGCAGCCCCTCCAATTCTAGCTTTGACGCCTTGATTCAAAAGACCCTTCTCCTGAACCACCCCTCCCAGATACTTGATGCAGTTTACCTGTTGTACCATATTCTCTTCTATCTGTATTCTCAGCTTCATATTCCAGCCAATTTCCTTCCATTACCTCCATTGAAGCAGTGCTTGGTTTCTGCCAATGCGCCTAGAAATTTGCAGGCCACTATCCTATCCTTTGCTGAAGTTCAAGCTCAGTCTGCCTGTACTGCCACATTGTCTGCTTACAGCAACTTGGTTGATCTGTCCCCTGCAACCTGATGGCTATTGTCCATGACCAGTATGAACAGCAGTGTGCTCAGTGCTTGCTTGCAACACTGTCCTAAGCATTTCTGCAAGTTTAAGAATGCCCATTTGGAGTCTGTCCTACTCTCCAGCTTCATCTCAAGTATGTGTTTCACTGCAAACATTGTGCCAGTCATGCTTCATCCTTATCTCAATAAGAATTTAATCTCCCATCGCACAGTCACCCTCTCCAGTAGTGGCATGCAATATGGTAGGAGTTTGATGCCTCTGTAATGCCCAAAGTTGTGGGCGTCACCTTTCCTCTTGTCCACTGGCTTCAGTACTTTCTCTTTCTCTTTGCCTCACAGCCAGATATAGGTTCTTTGGGGCCCTTAGGGAAATACTTTGCAGATGTTGGTAGTGGTTCTGATGCCCTGTTCTTTGCTATTGCATCACCTTTCTTGGCTTCTTGGTTACACAAACAGTAGTCCTTCCTAGCCTGGTCAGTGTCTTGTATCTCCCATTTGTTCCTGCGCTGGTGTTATGATTTTTTTTTGTGTTGTACATTGCAACATCAGCTTTCATTAT
The DNA here is from genome assembly GCF_019279795.1 of Protopterus annectens. NCBI lineage: Eukaryota > Metazoa > Chordata > Ceratodontiformes > Protopteridae > Protopterus > Protopterus annectens. Next base: position 1,446,927,570 of record NC_056737.1, read on the forward strand.
GTACCTTAATATACCACACTTGCCGAGATATACTTTTTGTACTCATAATACATGCTGCTTTTAGACACTGCCATTGTCTCAATCACCTAATTTCTCCTCTTCTTGGGGTGCTATATCCCTGAGTAATTGTTTGAAATGATGTACGTTCTGTCCAGTCAACTTCCAGGTCATCTGCCTTGTCTCTGGCCACTGCTTGCAGCTGATAGTAGCAAGTTATGGCTTATGCTGTGGGCCTACTGTTTCACTTGGGGATGACTTTGCAATCATGGAGTCTACCCTAGTGCCTCCTCCATACTAGAATGAAGTCTAGCTGAGTTTGTAAACCATGGCTTGGCTGCTGTCAAGGCATTGGGCATACAGAAGTATAGAATGGCTTCTCCTTTCTGTTGCCCCACCCATGTGTACCCAGCCAGTGGTCAAATCCTGTTCAGTGTGTCCTGACATTGGCATTCAAGTCACCCATTATAGACAAAGTCATGTTCTACTGCTTTCTCCAGTAGGTCCTGCAACTGCTGTTTAAATGCATGGTTTTCCTCAGTATCACAACCCTGATGTGGAGCATAGGCTGACATTATGAATACTGCCATATCATTACACTGCAGTCTGCCATGATTGAGTCACAAATTGTGATATCCCTCACTGCTTTCTGAAGACACAACAATTCCTACATTTTCAGCCTGTCTACCACTGTAGTAGTATAGTCTGGAACCCAAACCAGTTGGAGGAGGAATATATATTGGAATACATAATGTAATGTAATCAGGAAGGTGTCAGAAGGAATACATGTATGGCTGGGCCAAAAAAGGTGTAAAAGGAGCACATGTTCAATGAACAGCCCACAAGTAAAATCTGCCACTGTCAGATGCATGGTGGATGACTGGTTTGCAGGCCGTTTCAAAGAATGACTTTGAGCAGGTAAATGCAATGCACATTCAGTCTGTCATGTGCAAGACTGTACTTATTTAGAAATTTTCTTTCAATGTATGCAACCTTTTTATCTAAGTAAATGAGAAAACAGTATAAACATGTATTTTGAACTTGGTGTATGGTAACTGGTAAGAAATAGCCAAGTAACGGAGAGCTGCAGTGGGTACAGAAGGGTCTGCTACCTGAGGGTGGTGGGATATTGTGGAAGGTGCTGGTGTTGAGGGTTGGAAATGCTCTTGCACATGCCTTTTTGAGCTAGCCAACCTTGAGCCGGCACTTGTATTGGTTGTACAAATACATATGGAAAGGAAGGAAAGGAAGTTGCAGTTTGACTGTATTAGAAGATATAGGTTTCGTCCTATGCATGTAAATGTACAGAATTGACAGGAGTGAATGTCTAGGTCGAGCGACCTTCGTGTGGGTTACTGCAGCTTATGACAAATGTGTCTGTTAGCAGCACAACAGCTACTATGTTTGCTTTTCATGAATGCTGTACTTAAACTACCACAGTATGTGACTGGATTGCTGGTACTCTGCTGGTGTTCTGCGAGTGTGTGTGGATGCTGTACTCCTGAGAATGTTCTGCTTTACAGTCTGATACCTAGTAGCTAACAACCTATTGTCACATTGCCATCCAGGACCTAATCAAGTACAAGTACCTTATGTTAGTAGTGTAACACAGGCAGTTTATTCAATGGCAACGTGCAGTATGTCGATGATACTATGAAGTGTAATTTTGTTTGCAAACTGTAAAGTCTGCAAAGTAGATGTACAGAAGTGTGGATTGGGAGGCAAAAAGGAAAGGAGTGGAAAGAATGGCCCAGGGAGAGTAGTAACAGGCATTGTTAACCTTGGAGTGAGATATGAATAGATCATAGCTATTGGGAAATCTCTGTATAGTCTTAATGTGTGAGTACAGGGGCTTGTGTCATGTATACTGTTGAGAACCTGGATACTGAGTGTCCTAAAGTATTGCATGATAGTTGTTGTTTTTTAGGTTTTTCGATGTCTCTTTTCTCACTTGAACAAATACGGAGATGAGAATTTGTATGGCATTAGATAAAGGAAGGGGCTTAAGTGAAATTGCCAATGTAGTTAGTGGAATCAGTTTAACCTTAAGGCAAAATACAATGGCATTATGGCATGCCCACAAATATATGTAGTTTGCTCATGGAAAATGCATGAGTTGTTGTTAGGGGGATAATCCTGTCGGTCTAAGTTGCAGAACACAGTAGAGACAGAAAGAGGTAGCCATTGTGTATGGGAACTGGTTTGGATACAGAGCTTGCATATACGCAACAGCCAGTGATGTGTTTCCATGCCTGTAGCATGCAATACATGCCCAATTGCAATTGTAAGCACACAGTAGTGACACTGGTGTCCTGTTTAATGTATTGTTACAGCCAAATGAGGAATCTGTAATTCCTGGTAATTCAAAGTTCAATTTGGCTTGTGTTCAATGTAACATCCAGTGATGGATGGTCACCTTACTGTGTACTGGCAATATTTGTGGGTGTTGTGTGAATGTTGAAGCAGTAAGTAGATGTCTGGACTTGCTACGATTGTTGCAGCTGCAGATTGGAAGTATTTCTGTAATGGTAATGAATAGTCGGAGTATTGTGCTTGACTCAAGCTGGTGATTGTGGAAGGCTAATTACCTGCAGGTGTGTTTTGAGAGTTGTGAGGTGAATGTGGCTCTAGCTGCAGCTGCAAGTACTGTTGTGGTGTGAGTGGACCTCTGTGATGTTGGCTACCATGAAGAGGTACAGAGGCTTGTCACAATGGTGCAGCATTGGTTAAGAACATTTGCACATTGTAACCAAAAGCCAGCTTGTGTGGAAGCCTGATGTGTAGATAAGTATTGGTCTGCATGGACTGGTGCATAATTAAAAGTTAAAAATGGATAACTTTGTGAAATAGAATGCAGTTAACCTTTTTATGACCAGGTATGAGTGACAACAGCTTGCGGAGACTGAACCACACAGTGGCGAGCTTTGACACATCTTCAGAATGGATGACTGATGCAAACCGACTCTGATGCAGTGGATGAGCTTGGAACACTTTTAGTCACATTCTAGAAAGAATGACTACAACTCAGGTACCTGAAAGAGTAGGTTGTAGAGCCAACATGGGATGAAGGTAAGGGGTATTATCTTTTCAGAACACTCTTTTTCGTGTAGTTGAGTCCAACTGTGTGGTTGCACTGTTTTAAAGTTGCAGTGGTAAAAGATATTATACACACAGGACTTTTAGTTTATCGCTGTGATGTAAGCCATTAGATGGATGCATACAATAAGTAGTAAATGTGCTACCGATTTTAAGCAATTTAGAGCGGACTCACTATGATTGATTTTAATGATTGTGTGGCAAAAATATTTGGCTCTACATATATGTGTAATCACAATTCATTATGTAATGTGCTAGGTGGAATGACTGTGAGATGTTCAGCTTGATGTACAACTGATGGAGAAGGAACTTGTGAAGTCACTTGGTCGATATGCAGCCCAGTGACACCAACAATTTGAAAACAGAGCTCGACAATGATATCAGTTAGCAGAAAGGTAATGGTGTTTATCCTGCAGAAGTAATGCTTTGGATTTTGAAGACAGAAAAGTGGTTGTAGCTGCAGGTTCAGAGGCTAAATGATATTTTTCAAAATGTTGTCAGTCGAGGTGTGTGGTGTAGTCTGGAAGTGTTTCTCTTGATGCCATTGTAAAGCCAATGGTTATTGGTGTATTACACTAGTTACAAGATGTGAGGATTGGCAAACAATCCAATAAGTAGGTTGATTTATGTAGCTGACAGTGTGTAAAAACATTTGATGTAGTCCAAAAGTCAGACACTGCAGTTGTGATTTTCTGCAGCAACAACTAAAAAAATAAGTTAGTGAGCAACAGTATTGTAGAGGCATTTGCAGGCTGGGTGAAGGGTAGCTATGGGCAGCAAGTACATAGTCCCATGCTTTGTTGAAGCATGTTATGGTGGATGAAAATGAATAGACATAACTGGGCTGGTATTTGTGAAGAGGCCTGTGACACTACAGTCATGCAAAGGAACTGTTCATGAAAGGGTTGTAATGATAAAATATTGCAGGATTAGAATAAATACCATTTGTTGAAACAAAGCGAGGGACGAATTGTGAACAGAAGTACTATATCTGTGGATAATGTCCTTCCATGTCCGGGCTTGGGTATTACAGTGGCAGTCAACTGAGTAAAAATTGACTGTTGTATATAATGCTGTATTGAGAGAAGGTGAATAAGTATTGCGTTTTGTCTGCCATTGTATGTCTGGACAAAGTCAGTCCATGCAATGGCCTCTGTATGATAGATATTTATCTTGATGGCCTTTTACTAAGCATTCTTGACAAAAACTGACCTGGAAGCATCACACAGCACCCACAGTGGTGAATGGAATTTTATAAAAGGAAAGGGTAAAGGTACAACAGTATTTGACAGACTTAATAAGCAGATGTGCTGGGTATATTTATAAGGAAAAATGTACAGAGTAGGCATAGCTAATTTGTTCAACTGAATGGGAGGAAACAAAAATGTGTAGTGACACACTGAATGCTCACTGGTGAAAACTCCGGTGTAACAGTATTGAGAAAAGTGGGTCTAGTTTATGATTGGGATTGTGGAGTTTTTATACACTTGTCTTCACAGAATATATGCTTTTCCCTCACTCCGGTTCAATTCTCAGCTAGAGCATCTTTTGCGTGGAGACATGCGTGAATGGGCGTACCTTTGTTGAAGGTTGTGCATCAGGGCTGGTAACTCAGCACGTAAAAATCAACTACCAATCATTAGCGGACCGGAGTTCCGCTGTGGCTAACTGGGAAAAGCTGAAAGACACAAACAAACTTCACAGAATATATGCTTTATATGCACATGCAGTGCTTTACATACAAGCAGTTGTTAAGGAATTTACAGTATAGAAAGAATGACAGAAGACCCCACATCTGTTATAAGTTGCAGATAACAATCACCGGCAACCATACTGTGGTACCATACTGTAGTTGGTAAATGAACACAGAATATGTATGTCCAATGCCCTGAGTTTGCCATAATGCAATGTTTGGTAATCCTGCTGTGGACAAATTAACTTCATTTAAATTGTGGTGCAGCACTTGAGTATTTCAGAAATCCTGAAAGTAACATGGATTTTAATACAGATTAATGCAAAAGTGTAATGTCCTAGAACTGACCCCCCCCCCCCTTTGTTTTTACACCACAGTAGTCAAAATGTTTTGTATCTTCATCAACAGGAAGGCCTGAGAATGGGATATCAAAAGGCTTGCAAAACAGTGCCTCCTGAAGTGGTACTGAGCATTGATGGCAATTTCATGACAGCCTGTGGTGCAGCTAAAAAAATGTCCCACTGTCAGAGTAAGACTGGAAGAGGTAAGCAGCCCATTACTCAAGACTCCTGCTGTGAAATGTTGATCACAGCAGTAAGCAGCTCAAATTACCTGTTCATAGGTTCATAGGTTCATACTAGGCTATCTGCCCTAGGGCATTTATAAGCCTAGCCAAAGTGTGTTTGGCTTTCGCCACCCATTTTAAAATAATTTTGCTATGCCCTTTTTTGAGGTTAGTATACTGTGCCTCTGTCTAACAGTGACACAGAAGAGATACCCGGGGTAAACCTACGATCTCCCATCCACTCATCAAGATTCCTCTTGAAGAGAGTGAATGAGGGACTCTGCCTAACCTGGACTGGGATTTTATTCCAGAGTGAAGGGAGCCTCTGGGTTATGAATCTGTCCCTCCAGCATGTTCTATTTATTTCAGTGCTGAGGTTCAAGTCTCTCGAGCACGTAGCTCGATGGGATTTGGATTTTCTGAGGTGCAGCATGTCCATTAATTCTGGGTTGGACATGGCTTTATACGTCAGGCACAGATCGCCTCTGAGCAGGTGGTATGCCACTGAGTAGAGCTGGAGTTTCTTTAACCAGGCAGCATATGGCATCTGTTTGAGCCCTTTGATCCTCTTGGTGAGGTACCTTTGGGGTCTTTCCAGTTGCTGCAGGTGTCTGGTAAGGTACATCCCAAAAGGGGCATTGTACTCAATTATGGGCCTGATGAGGGATGAGTAAAGAGGCACAATGACCTCCCCTGATCTAGATGTGAATCCCTTCTTGATTAGGTGGGCTATATAAAATGTTTTTCTAACCACTTTGACCACGTGGTTGTCAAATGAGAGATTGCTATCAACTTGGGTCCCCAGGTCCCTAATTACTTCTTCTGTACTTAATGGATTATCACCTATGTGGTAATTTGTGGGCACTTTGTTTTTGCCAAAGGGGATGACTATACACTTTTTGGCGTTTAGCTTGAGGCCATGGCTCTGGCACCAGTTGTCTGTTTCTATGAGGCCCTTTTTGAGGATGCTTGTGTCGGCTGGAGTGTCGATTATGATGCCCAGTTTGCAGTCATCTGCAAACTTGGTCAGCCACAGTCCTTCCGTGTTGGCCTGTACCTCCGAGAAATATATACCGAACAAGAGAGGTCCCAGGACTGAGCCTTGTGGGATGCCACTTGTAACTGGTTTGGAGTCTGACATGGCTCCAGCAATTCTAACCATGTGGGTTCTGTCCTTGAGCCAGTTTGCAACCCATCTAGTGGCATAGGGGTTTATATTTAAGCTGGTGAGCTTATCTATAATGCCCGAGTGGGGTATTGTATCGAAGGCTTTTGCGAGGTCCAGGTAGGCTGTGTGGACCACCTTCCCCTCGTCAATGGCCTTAGTGACTGTTTCAAAGAAATCAACCAGGTTTAAGAGGCAGGATCTGCCCTTAACAAAGCCAAACTGGGTAGGATCTAGTGTCTGTAGGTCCCCAATATCTTTATTTATGAGGTCCATGATGATCCTTTCCATAGCTTTGCAGACCAAGCTAGTCAGGCTTATGGGGCGATAGTTTCCAGGATCCATTGAGGCACCACCTTTGTGGAGAGGGACCACTGTTGCTGTACGCCACTCTTTGGGTACATATCCTGTAGTAAGGCTGAGATTGAACAGTAGTTTTATGTTTGGGTTTAGCTCTTCTTGGAGTTCATGTAGGATACAGCCCGGGGCACCGTCTGGTCCCATTGATGCTGTGTTTTTTGCTTTGAAGGGGGCAGCTCTTACCTGAGCATCTGAGATGTCAGGGGGGCAGCACTCTGTTGGGATAGATATCTGCCCTTTTGGTGGGGAGGAGGGGGAGAAGTTTGCACTGAACCTGTCAGCTAGGATGTTGGCAATGTCTGTGGGTTCGGTGTATTTTTTGTCATTTTGGACTAATTCTGAGCATATCTGGGAATTCCCACCCAGGTTCCTAACATAACTAAAGAAAGCCTTGTGATTATCCTTAGTGTCCTGTGCAGTTTTTCTCTTGAAGCTGGCCTTAGACGATTTTATGAGTGCCCATAGTTTTTTGCTAATACTGATCAGAGATGCCTTCCCTTTTTGGGATTTTGCTCTATCATGTAGTAGTTTCCTCCTTCTATTGTATAGTTTGTTTATGGCTGGGGTCCACCAGACAGGACGTCTGCCTTTGGAGGATTGGGACTTGGTTTTATTTGGGATTGCATGATCCATGCATTCCTGAAGGTGTTCATAGAATGCGTTTATAAAGGATTCTGTGGTCTGGGCTGTATTTTCCACAGGCCCAGGGGCTTTGAAGGATTCCACCTCAGATTTGAGGAGTGTGAAATTTGCATTAGAGAAGTTTTTCACTGTGGTTTTCAGGGCAGGGGGTGGAGTCGGGATGTGAATATCCATTGAGATTAGTTTATGGTCTGATCTTACCAATGAGGGATACACTTCTGGTCTGGAGCATAGAGTCCCCATGTTGGTGATGATCAGGTCCAGCATATTTTCCCCTCTTGTGGGAGTGGTAACAAGTTGTTCCATAGCATTTGAGTTTATAAATTCTAGGAACCTTTGGACTAGGGTGTTGGAGCTAGAGTAATGCTCCCCGTCTATGTTTGGGTAGTTGAGGTCGCCCAGTATAATGGTGTTTGGAGAGACCTTCATATTTTCCAGTGTTCTCAGGAAGGCCGAGTGGGGTTCCTGGGTTTGGGAGGGTGGTCTGTAGCAGGCTATAAACTCGAAGGCAGTTTTACCCACTGTTAGTTGCACATGGATAGTCTCTGATGCTTCGTGCTGTGCCACCAACCTGGAGGTGTGGGTATCTTTGACGAATATTGATACTCCCCCTCTTTTTGTGGTTCGGTCCAAGTTTTGGGGCCGAAAAGCATGGCATGAGGTATAACCTGGTAGTGCTGAGGTGCTCTCGGGAGCCTTGAACCAGGTTTCCGTTACTGCTCAGATATCGATGTTCTCCATGCTAAGGAGAGTTTTGAGTGCGTGCATCTTGAGGTTTAGACTTCTGGCATTGAGTAGCATTACTCTTAGTTTCTTATCCCTTGTGATACCTATGGAGGTGGGTTTGTCTTTTGAGCCTTGCCTAAAAAAGGCACTATGGGGGTAGCAAGAGCCTTTGCCAATATCCGAAAGTCCAGGGGTGACAGGTGCAAGCCGTCCCTAGTGAAGCATCGTGGCTTGTCGAGCATGTCATCCCAGGCTGACAGGCATTGGATCCCCTTTGAATGACACCAATACTTAAGCCAATTGTTGAAATTGATCATCTTGTCTTCATATTGTGGCATCATTCTTGGTGAGGGTAAGATGCTACTCAAGGTCAGGGTCATACCGGCCTGGGCTACATGCTCAGAGAGCTCCTCTATGTCTCTTTTCATGTAGTCCAGGGAGGTACGTCTCAGGTCATTCACACCAGCATGGACAATGTCTGAGTCATATTTGTAAATACAAAAAATGAACCGTAGAGCAAAAAACCAAACGGACTTGATGCCGAATAAAAAACAGTCACTGTAAGGTGAAAGTACCAACGCCAGGAAAAGAGAACTCTCAAATAGTCCAAGAAATTTTATTATTATTTTGTTCAAAACCATGAATTCCACTTGAAATGTAGGGTAAATTGCAACTCCACCACGCTGGTCTATTTGGCTCAGTGCCAAAATTGTCCAGGGTTTTACATCGGTAAGACTGAGCGTAAGCTCAGGGACCGCATATATGAACACATGTATGCAATAAGGAAACATAAGGAAACAAATGCGTTGGCTAGGCATATCTTGGACCATCCCACTCACCATTTTAAATTTATTGGAACTGAACAAGTAGTACAGGATAGTAGAGGTGGGCCAACTCAGCTTAAGTTACTGGAAAGGGAACTACATTGGCAAATTAGATTGGAATTCTATCACATGCCTGGCTTGAATGAAGCTTGTTCCATTTCCAGTGTACTTCACATTTTGAGTTTAAAAAGATAACTTAAGTGTTGCTTTTCAGAGCTGGTAACTCTAACAGACATGTTTTGGGGTTACATTTTATGTTTGTTTTTTTAGTTCTTTAGTATTTTTGGCACTTAGTACATCATCTGACTAGCGGTTTTGTTGGTTTCAACTTTAAATGACACTTGCATGAGTTTTTAGGGATGTTCAATTTGTACATATATTGTTTGTTTTAACATTCATATACATGTACATATATATATATTTTTCACTGTTTATGTGAGGTCATGACTAATGTGACTTGAACTTGATGTACATGAGTTTTTTAGCTAGTTTACTTACTGGATGTTTTGCATCCATTTTTAAATACAAATTATGCTTATTTAGGCAGTTCACGGTGTCCTCAAATGTAGGTCTCTTTTTTATGTTTTAAAGTTTACATTTTGTCTTGCTGTTCTCAACAGAATTTTAATTGTCCACTACTACTTTTAAATTTGTGTATCCTTAACAGCACAATATCAATTAATTGGTGTTAATAAGTTTCAATTTCATCATGATGTCACACTACTTAAAGCCTGTTAATTGTTGAAATAATGTTTTCTGAAGAAGTTTGCCTAGGAGGCAAACAAAAAGCGCTTCAATAAAATTTATTGGACTATTTGAGAGTTCTCTTTTCCTGGTGTTGGTACTTTCACCTTACAGTGACTGTTTTTTATTCGGCATCAAGTCCATTTGGTTTTTTGCTCTACGGTTCACTTTTTTGTATTTACTGGTTTGTCTTGTTTTCTGAGTGATGAGTCATATTTGTACTTGTCTTGGAGTGACCTGAGTGCTTGTGTTATGTGGCGGATCCTAGCGCTCGACAGGCAGTTCACCATGACCTTCTCCTTGTTCAGCCTGGTGAGTGGGACGTCAGTGTGCCTGATGATAGAGTCACCTATTACAAGTGTATCAGGTGTGTTGTTTAGCCTTAAGGGCTGTGACTGTTCGGCACACTGGCTTTGTAAGCTATGTGTTGTACGTGTTTTGTTTTGGGGTAGCGGTTGCTTGGGTGTCTGCTTTGGAGGTCTCTGCTGTGTAGGCAGATTTTTATTTAGAGCCTCCGAGTATATTTTTGTGTGTTTATGTGTTTGGTTTGCTGTCGTGGTAGTCTATGTGAGACTTGAATTGTAGTGAGTGTGGTTTCTTTCTCCTCCTGACTGGTTATGCCAGTACTGAGTTGAGAGAGCTTAGCCTCCAGCATGGCTATATGGTTGCATCTCTCACATGTGTTGGAATTTGTTGGGAGGAGGAGAGGGTTTTCTGTGTACATGAGGCAGTTGTAACATTGCCTCAAGATTCCCAGATTCACCAGCTGGACCGGAGAGGAGATTGACAACTGACCTTTGGACATGCTAGAATAGTATTGGGAATTCCTTTATAATTGAAAAAAAAAAGGGCTAATGGGGAACAAGGTTCTCAAGGGGAGTTTGTGAGGGTGTAGTGCTTTTAATTTTTTAGTGCTGACTTATATAATTGCTTTAGTAGGCAAGTGCCAGGTAACTTAAATGCAATGTGTTACAGGTAACTAAAATGCAAAAATGACAAACAGTAACTTTCTTTCAAGTGAAACAAGGAAATAAGTACAGTAAGCAATGCAGATATCACTAGGGATCCGCAGAAGTGCTGAAAAGCCGTGTTTAGGTGGAATTAGCATTTCAGGGGAAATAACAAGCAAACAAACAACAAGCATACAAACAAAGCTAGATTCAGCAGGCCTGGATCTAGTCTATGCTACAGCAAACAAGGTGTACCAATTTCAGTAAGAAACAGTTCAAATATGCAGGCACTATAAGCCTTTAACCAGAAATTCCCAGCTCAGAAGGGCAGAATCCAGCCACTCCTCCCACAAGAGTGCAGACCACGAACCTTCTTAATGTAAAATAACTGGCCTGAAGCCCAAGTGCTTAAACCAGAACTAATATACTTTTAGAATAACAGACACTGAGCCCTCAATCAGCAGTTCCCAACTTAGAAGGATGTAAGCTACCTGTCCTGTCACCACAGTGCAGGCCACAAACCTTCCTAATGTAAAACAACTGGTCTGAAGCCCAAGTGCTTAATCCAAAAGACTTAGAATGATAGCTACACTTTAATCAAGTTACTACCAAGCAGTAATAAATACAACTGAATACTTTAAAGAATGCCTGGATTAGTGCTCAAGTTATACAAACAAAGCTAGATTCAGCAACCCTGGATCTAGTCTATGCTACAGCAAACAAGGTGTACCAATTTCAGTAAGAAGCAGTTTGAATATGCAGGCACTATAAGCCTTTAACCAGAAATTCCCAGCTCAGAAGGGCAGAGTCCAGCCTCTCCTCCCACAAGAGTGCAGACCACGAACCCTTCTAATGTAAAATAACTGGCCTGAAGCCCAAGTGCTTAAACCAGAATTAATACACTTTTAGAATAACAGACACTGAGCCCTCAATCAGCAGTTCCCAACTTAGAAGGATGTAAGCTACCTGTTCTGCCACCACTGTCTGACAGCTAGGGAGGTGGTGTGAAGGGAGAGGGGAGATGAATAGAACTACAAGTCAAGGATAGCAAAAGACTTAAAAATTAGCAAGTCTAACATGAAGCTGCAGCAAAAAAAAAAACCTTTGAAAGTCTGTTTTTTGGCATTTCAACTGCTTGTGGTATAATTAGCCACTGAAAAGCAACCATTGTTTTGTTAAAAGTTTGTGACTGAAGCAACAGAGTGGATGGATGCTAAGTGAATACTGTGACAGCAACTGGGGAACAGGGACGCCTGTATGATGTCATGGTTTTGAGACCAACACTGCATTGTGGGATAGCAGGAGGCTTAGTAATACTTGGAAACCACTTTAACATGCTAGATCCCATGTGGTAAGAGTATACAATCATGTATAAAATTTTCAAAAAAACTGTAAATGGTCCCAGAGTGCTGTTAAAATATAGGAAATATCAAAACTTGATGAAATACACATGTTTTTTCAGTCTGTGGGTGCGGATCTCCTTTAACAGACTTTAGTGGTAGTTCATTTTGGCAGGAAAATTGGGTTACTAATGAGGCTTTGCAATTTCTCCTAGATGCTTCTGTGGATTTGGTATGGGTGCATCTTTTAATGGGCAGGAGTTTTTATCGCCTAGGCTTCCTTCATGAACTACAGAATGGAGAGAGGGCATTATTTTCTGTAACTAGTGTCCATTTGGGTTGCCATGGTTGTGTGCCAAAGTGACCATTTTGATAACCTGACAAAAGTACAGATCTTGAACAAAAAATTCTACCAAATCAGTGGTGGTGCAGTCCATTCTGAGACAGCTTGTGCTACATAGCTTATCTATTAATTTATTTTTCACTTCTGAGCATATTCCAGGAATTTGCAATGTTTTGGTGATAATCATCCTCACCTCCAAGTTAGCAAATTTCAGCAGCTGGCCTTGGTAACAGCAGCTTTGTTCTCAAGGATACGATACCGGATGAGTAGATGATCATTGACAAAGATATTGACTAGCTTCTATGGTGGAATTCCTTGGTGCCCAACATCAGGAGGGCTAATGTCGTGCTATTAAGAAATTTAGATGTTTCTGGAATAACTTGCCAATGGGAGTGAGATCTTGGTCAGTTTACCTGATAGTGCAATACATAACCTTTTTTTGGGAAAGGAGTGCAACTACAAGTATCGTGAGAGTACACTTAGTTGCATTAAGCTTGTTTGCAAGAATCTGCGGTCTTCAAGAGTTTACTAAGCATTTAGCTGAGGCCAGGTTCTTAAAAAGGAAGGGCGGAATTCTGGGCATCTGAGCTGATTTGTACCAGCCTATTGGCAGACCTATGGTAATAGCTATATTTTCAGGTACACATAGTTTTGCTTATCACCATCATGTGTATGCTTTTTGGGCTACCCTGTTTACCTGGCTATATTTTTGGGACATTTCATATTAGTGAGCTTCAGCATAGTTTAACACAGTCTGAGGTGACTATGGCCCAGGATACAGTTTTGGATTGGATTAAGAGTTTTAAGGCTGATCAACAGGGAGGGGTCAGCAAGGGATTCTAGTCAGATCCACAATTCCCTAATTGCTTATTTGTCCACTTTAGTGGTGCATTGTATTACAGAAGTGTTCTTGCCATTCTAATCAGGTTAATGTATTTTTTTTTTCTTTGACAAATGCTACCTGGTTATACCCTATGGGCACTGAAATTTGCTTACATGGGGATTTGGACTTATTTTACATCAAACTGTCTCTTTAGGTTGGGAAATTGTTAGAAATGTATAAACAAATACTGAGTGGCAAGACTTTGCTGTTGATTTAGACAGGTTTTTGGAATTTTTAACCTGCTGACAGTTTGTTACATTTTGGTTCTTTGAAGTGGTTTGCTTAGAGCAGAAAAGTTGGAGGAGCAGGCTACCTTGTGAAGCCTTAAGGGCAGTTGCCACACACACATGCCCTTTTTTCTCCACTCCTATCTTTTTACCCGGTTGCCACAACTTCAAAACAAGGAATTGAGAGCTGTTAATAAACTCTGAGTGTCAATGTGGAGTTTGCTTGGGACATGATTAGAATGATACTAAGTGGGAAGGTGACAGGTCTGACAGACAGAGCAATCTGAGATGCAACCAAGTCTGTAGGTCTTTGGTATTAACAGACATTCTATGCTATTTATGAGGGTCTGGTTTTCTGCTTTATAGTGAGGTTTTCATTCTTGGTGAGTTAATGTATTATTTAATAAATTTATCACAAAGTCCATTGTGGTCTAAATATTTCTGTGTAGCTACATGGGACAGTAGAGGACAGATGAGATTTGTATTGAGAACTGTATTGTCCCACTGCCTTATTGGGGTGCACTCTCTAACAGCTCATAGTTCATGGTTAAGCTGTATATAGCAGCAGTCTGTGGGGCTCAATCTTCCATTCTGGCAGAGAATATCCAGAGATTCCCCCCACCACTATATTCTTTAATAAACTGGTAATAAAACCCACTATGGTCCTGGTATTTTGTGTGAGTAAACGAGGCAGGTGGTGACAACATATTTTGGCTACAGCAGTGATAAACTGCATGTGTTTTGCTTTTACAAGCTTCTCATTAAATTGCTCACTACTGTATTAACTACTGAAAGTTAGAGTTGATGCTGCCAGTTATAATGGTGTACCCTTCCCCCACACAAACATACAGCAGCATCTAATCCATTATACCTTTTTATTGTTTCGGATATCTAAGAAGAAAAGTTAAGTAATAACGGGAAAGTAATTATATTTTATGACTGTAAACAGTTAAATATGTATATACTGTACATATAAACCTTAAATAGTAAAATGGGGGCATACGTTGCTAATAAGGAAAAAAGGATCACATTGATTTTGCTTTCAGTTTCCCACTGTGGGACAGATGTGTCTCACACACATTACTGTTAATAAGATCATGGATTCTACTGGTGCAATGTTCTTACTGGCAGAACACCATACTGATGCTTTTTGTTATTTGCTTACTGCTTTGTTTTTATGCTTACTGATTTGCACACTAGCCTTCTGAAACATGTCATGTGGGTGCATGTGAACAAGCCAAAACATGATGTACATTTCAAAGTATGTTTACCTAGCATAAAACATTTGAATGGTAATATGTGTTTGTTTTTTGATTTTTGCAAATTATGCATATTCAAAATAAGATGTATAAGCTATAATGTTCCTCATCAGTGCAGCAGTTAGCATTGCCACCTCACAGCAAGAGGTTCTTTGGTTCGATTCTCGGCTGGGGTGCCTTCTGTGCGGAGTCTGCATGTCCTCCCTGAGGTCGCGTGGTTTTCCTCTGGGTGCTCCAGTTTCAATCCACATCCCAAAGACATGCAGTAGGTGAAATGGACACTCTAAATTGGCCCTAGGTGTGAGTGTGTGCGTGTGTGTGCCTTCTGTGGAAGGTTGTGTGCTGGGCTGGCAACTCAACACCGTAAAATTCCACTGCCAATCATGAGCGGACAGATGCTCCGCTGTGGCGACCCCTAACCGGGAAAAAGCCGAAAGAAGAAGAAGATTGTTGCTATTCCCAGCTGCATACCCATGTCAAGCACATTTATTTCCTCCTGCTGTATGAATGTGTGTGGACTGTACGAGTTAATGAAATGTATGACTTTTGTTCTTCTTCTACATAGCAACCTAAGTAGCTTTTTCATATATTATAGTCAGCCTGTAATCTATAGTCAGCCTGTAATTTATCTACTACACCATCAACAATGTGAGAGTATGAAATAAACAGATAATTAATGAAACCTTTACCTGGATCATGTGAATAAAGTCCCACTTTTTCTTTTCGTTTTCCTCTTTCATTTGCTTTTCATACTCTGATGATGTCATCTTATTCCATTTGAAGCTCATTTTCTGAAGGTCGGGAGTCCTGCTGACAAGTTCTTTAGCAGACACAAATGTTGATTAAAGAAATTTATGATTATATTTATTTGTGGGATAACACAGAAAACAACATGATAATCATAATAAACAAAACAGAAAGAATTAACTCATTTTAATATCTTATGCCCATGGCAATCAGACTCTATGATTTTTAAGTAGTCCTTTCAAGAAATTTAAAGCATTATGCACAATAAGTTGTTCTGCAATGCTGTATAACTGTAACATCATTTCTGTCATATCTGATAATCACGGTAGCAGAATTGCACGCTAGAAAAGAGTATACTTTTTAGAACACTGCATTTAGATAAGGATTCTTTTCACACTTTTATATCATTACTAGGAAATTATCAAACTTGCCTTTCCCTTCAGACAATCGGAAGTGAACATGCCTCCTTGTTATGTCATTGTAACATGTATATTAGTCAAGGTAGCTCAGAAAAAACAACCCATCCCTTGTCAACTAGTACAGAAGAAATACAATGGGTCTTAGCAGTGAAAGTTTCACAAAACAGACATTAATATTACATAAAGCTGGCTTAAACCAGTATAAATACTCATTTTCACACGGAGAAGATAAAAAACACATTCTACTTATCCCACAGATGTGGACCTCCAAATCCTCCCCTTAGATGAAATTTAATATGCCACCATAATGTATCATATTATATCTTGCTATGCAAAGCTGATACTCAAGGTGACCTACACCTCTGAAAACAGTAATTCTGCCTAACTACTGTCTCTCTTATCACATTATGTATGAAAAGACGCTGTTTAAATGGAGTTTACATTAGTTTCATTCCAGACCCTGTTCTCGTTCTTTCTTTATATATAAATTTATCCAGCTGCTTAAATCTAACTTTGTACAAGTTACACAGTAAATTCTGATCCTCTAAGGTATTTAGTCTATCTCAACTCTACTTATACCATTAAGATGATGGTGCCTTCAGAGCTGCATGCAACAATATATTTTCACAACATGTAGTCCTGTAATTTTGTACTATTTTTGTTACACTCACATGCTTCTTTTCCACTTTCTGTATTTTCTAAATGTGTTATTTCAATGCTAAGCTATTTTATCACCTTGTTTTTTAAAGCTTTTGTGTAGAGAATAGCACTTGTGACTCTAGCTATACTGGTTTGCCTTTCACAAGCTAAATCATGTACACTTCACACAATACTCCAGATGGTATATAAATTATTAGCTGTACATGTTGGCTTTAAAACTTATGACAGGTTACACTAACATAACTATAGAAGCTCCGCAGAAGAATCAATGCTACAGTAAGTACAGCACCTGTAATTGATGCTGGAAATCCTGAAGGTTGTGGGTTCTCTTCCCACTCTAGATGACTGGATTGCTGACACTGTAATACAGCATTGGGGGGGGGGGTGCTCTCATGAGTGTTAGATGAGATTTTAAACTGAGATCCTATATGCTTGAGCTGGTGGTAACTTAGGTTGATGTAAAAAATCCAACATCTTCTTTTTCTTTCAGCAGTTCCCGTTAGGGTTTGCCACAGTGGATAATCTGCTTCCATTTCTTCCTGTCCTCTACATCTTGCTCTGTCACACCAACCACCTGCATGTCCTCTCTCACCACATCCATAAACCTTATGTTAGGCCTTCCTCTTTTCCTTTTACCTGGCAGCTCCATCCTTAGCTTCCTTTTCCCAATATACCCAGCATCCCTGCACAGCACATGTCCAAATCAATGCAATCTTGTCTCTCTGGCTTTGTCTCTAAACCGTCCAACCTGGGCTGACCCTCTAATATACTTATTCTGAATCCTGTCCACCATCATCACACCCAGTGCAAATCTTAACATCTTTAACTCTGCCATTTCCAGCTCTGACTCCTGCCATTTTGTCAATGCCACCGTCTCCAACACATATAACATAGCTGGTATCACTACCCTCTTGTAGACCTTCCCTTTCACTCTTACTGGTACACGTCTGTCACAAATAACTCCTGACACTCTTCTCCACCCAATCCATCCTGCCTGTACTCTCTTCTTCACCTCTCTTCCACACTCGCCATTACTCTGAACTGTTGATCCCAAGAATTTAGACTCATCCACCTTCGCCATCTCTGCTCCCTGCATCCTCACCATTCCTCTATCCTCCCTCTCATTCACACACATATATTCTGTCTTAGTCCTGTTGACCTTCATTTCTCTCCTCTCTGGAGCATATCTCCACCTCTCCATAGTCTCCTCATCCTGCTCCCTACTCTCACTACAGATCACAATCACCTGTCAAAAACAGTGGGGATCGTTCACTGATGCGCTAATCAAATATCCCCTAGTAATTGAAATACCACCTCAGGTCTTCCCTGAAAAGAGACTAGTACCCTAGTGGGAATAACATGGCCAACAAAGGATAATAAAATAGATTTCTCAAAGAAGAAAAAATGGACATAAAGAAGACTACTGTAATGCTTGCAAGAAATAAAAAATACAGTATCCATATTTGACAATCTGTAAAACAACTATCTAAAAGCAAAGATTTTCTCTTTGTTTATGGAAGGTTTTTCATATGGTACTAAAACTCAAAAAATGAACTTGTAAGCAGATAAAGATGGTTTGGCCATATTCTGCTTGTTATTATACATAAAGAATAAACAGCAGCTTCTTCTTAACTTGTAAACTACTTTTTGAACTCTACTGCAACTGCTTTATGTATATCTGCATATCCTATACAATTTTAGTTTTATTACTGTTACTACTTTCATATTGAACTGAGGAATGTCATTCCATGCATCTGCAATCATCATTGTGAGAAAAGGAACTCCAAAGGTAACTGCCATAACCGAGGACAATATAACTATAAAACCAAAACTACACAGTATAAAGGTGAACAGAAACCCATTCTTAAAAATATCCAACCATTTATTGCAGAACACACTGCTAGCTATACATTACAGTTTAACATTTTCATCGCATAATGAGGCTTCATCAGAACTGTTCTGAAAATCCTCATACCCCAAATTTAGATCATATAAGACAGTTTCACTGGTCAGTAGACCATCACTAATTACATTACAAACACAATTGATTAAAAAAACAGCAACACAGCAGAAATACAAATGAATAAACCCCATTTTAAGTTTTAAAATCTACACATCATATCTGATCTTTACAAAAACTCATAATTCATCATGCTAAGTGAAAAATAAAAATAATAATAATGATATTAGGAGAACTAACTGATTTTGTTAGGAACTTAATCTATACAGTTGACATCATATACAATAACCTAAAATGATGCTTGTATATGTATTTGTGTATAAAACTGTTCAGAGGATCATAGCTTAGCCACCCATGGCTTTAAAATGGGAACTAAGGGCACTTGGTCATTAAGTCCAGGGAGAGCACTGGCATTCAGTCTCACTTGCCATTAGAACTCGCGATATTCTAAGCGTCATTCCCATTGACCCTCCCCTAGGGTTTTTATCAACTTCTTTGAGTATCCAAAATACAAAACACTCTTCTTAAATCAGTGCAATGTTTTGCTACAGCATTCATAAATACCCCCTTCCTAAACTCTTTGTTATGTTCATATATTCTTACTGTTGACGTTTTCTCTGTTTTACCAACATAATACGAGAAACAAATTTTGCAATATGCAAGATAAATCACCCATTTTGATTGACGATTAAAGCATATGTGGGCTTTAAAATTTCACATGATTTCTGGAATAACCAAAGAATCAGTTTACAACATATGAACACTGTTTACAAGCCCCACATTTGTATGCCCCATTTTTATCCTTACTGCCTATTCTTTTCATTTTCTTATCACACCTTTCTAAGATATCCTTCACATTAGGTCCTCTCTTATAAATAAATGTAGGAGGCTTGGAAAACACTTCCAGTGTGTTGGGTATCTTGGAAAAAATATCCCAGTACTTTCTAATTGTTTCTTCAATTTCCTGGAGTCTCGACTGTAATTTAAACTAAAGGCTCTCTTATAGTTATTATCATACCTCTCAAACTTTTATCACAAGAAATCTGGACAAAGCTTGACATACTGAGGGGACAAAGGACCAAAAATAGGGACAAATTTTAAATATTGATCTTATAAACTTAGTTGCTACAATAAAATGATTTGTGTTAACATGTATTTTTCTGAAGAATAGGAAGTCTGGAACTCAAATTTATGTCATTATTTAGTTACTCCAATCCTCAGATCATCCCAGTGATTTGCCAGAAAACCACAAGTTTTAAGAGGAACAGATCAAAAATAGGCAAAAATCTAGACATTCTGCAAAAATCTGAACAGTTGAGATGTATGGTTATTATTGTTTAGTTCATCCAAAAGCATCATTTTATGTTTGAAATGTTTTGCTCCCAGTAAGGGTTTATATTTTCTCCCATCCCTCCATAACCCTAGAGGCTACATTTTGAATAATACTACTAGGATAATTTCTCTCTCTAAAAAAAAAAAAAATTATCTTTTCTATTTCATCCACAAAATGTTCATAGCATGGGTTTGAGTGGGCTGACCTAACCATTTGTTCTTTAATGATGTTTTTCTTTAAAGGTAGGGGGTGTTCACTCCCATAATGTAAGTAGGAGTTTGAATGTGTGTCCTTCCTATGAATTTGTGAAGAAAAATTTGAATTCTGTGTGTATTTAGTTATACTCACATCTAAGTAATTGATAGTTTTAAAATTGCAATTATGTGTATACTTTAAAAAATCTGTGGTCCCATTAATGTATGCCATAAATTCATCTAAGTCCTTTGTAGAGGCATCCCATGTTGTTGTTCCTTCGGCTTTTCCCAGTTAGGGGTCACCATAGCGGAACTCTGGTCCACTAATGATTGGCAGTAGATTTTCACAGTGCCAAGGTGCCAGCTTGATGCCCAACCTTCAACGAAGGCACTCCCATTTGCATAAAAAAAATATTATCCAGCAATCTCTACTAAAGTGGTACATATTGAAAGTGTTGGAAATTAAATACAAATTGTTTCTCCCAATAACATAGTAATGTGTTAATGAACATTGGGTCACAGGCAACTCCCATTGCCACACTGCCCACCTGTTTATAAAACTCCCCCTCAAAGTAAACAAAATTGTTTGCAAGTACTGTTTCCATATATTATGTTAATAACCTAAGTTCAAATGCATTCACAAAGTCACAATCCATTACAACCCTTTCAAACCACTCTATCTCTCGACCATGAGGTATTACAGAAAACAAGTCAACAATATCTATTGGAACTAGCAAGGTATTCAAAGAATATAGCTTATTGGTGATTTTACCCCAAAAGTCCCAAGAGTTTATTAAAATATGGCTGTGCATTTTTATAAAAAGTTTCAGTTTCCTATCTATATACACTGCTAGTGGATACGTTTTTGTACCTGCAGCTGCCATGATTGGTCTAAGGGGGGAGCCCTCAATATTTTATGGACCTTGGGTATTCCAAAAATAGACAGCACTGTTGATTTAGGGACCTTTAAGAATTCCAACAGGTCCCTATCAATCAATCCTTGTAAATATTGATCTTCCTGTAGTAGATCAATGTTCATATAGCACATATTGATTTCATTTCTGGATACCTGAATGTATCTTTCATTACTATTTAGTATTTGCATAATTTTTCCTCCATATATCCAGTGGCCCATAATTACAATCCCTGACCACTTGTCTGGTTTCTTTATCTTAATATTTGAATTGTTACTAAGATGTCTTAGTAAAGTCTGTTATTCCTTGCTTAGGTAATAAACTTTCCTTTTCTTTTGAAATTAGCAAACTAATTATCAAAAGAAAAGGAAAGTTTACAACCTAAGCAAGGAAGAACAGACATTAAAGTAAAGTGCTAGTATATTTTTTTCTAAGAAGCCCAACACACTGCAAGTTTTTTCCATGGCCCCTACATTTATTTGTAAGAGAGGACCCAATGACAAGGATATCTTGTAAAGGGGTCATAAGAAAAGGCAAGCAATAGGCAATAAGAATAAAAATGGGATATACAAATGTGGGGCTTGTAAACAATGTTCATATAAAATAAACTGTGAATCTTTAGTTATTCCAGGAATCGTGTGGAATTTTAAAGCACACAGACATTTTAATTGTCAATCAAAAGGGGTGGTTTATTTTGCATATTCCAAAATCTGTTTCTCATATTATGTTCGTAAAACAGCAAGAATATATGAACATAAAGATATTAGGAAGGAGGTATCTACTAATACACTAGCAAAACATTGCACTAATTGTAAGAAGAGTGTTTTTTTTTTTTGGATACTTGAACAAGTTGATCAAAACCCTAGGGTGGTCAATAGGAATCACTCAGGGAATAACTGGAGTTATTATGGCAAGTGAAACTGAAAGCCATTGCCCCCCCCCCCCGGACTTAATGACCAAGTGTCCTTGGCTCCCATTTTAAAGCTAAGAGCAGCTAAGCTATGATCCCCTGAACAGTTTTATACACAAATACAGACACAAGCATTGTTTTAGGTTATTGTATGTTATGCCAACTGTATATACTAAGTTCCTAACAAAATCTCTCAGTTTCCCTAATATCATTATTATTATTTTTATTTATTTATTTATTTAGTTTGCTTACCAAGATAAATTGTGAGTTTTTGTAAAGATCAGATATGATATGTAGATTTTAAAACTTAAAATGGGTTTATTAATTTGTATTTACTGCTGTACTGCTGTTTTTTTACTCAATTAACATTGTGTTTGAAATTGAATTACTGATGGTGTACTGACCAATGAATCTTAAATGGTTTCTTTTTGGGCTATGAGGGTTTTAATAACAGATCTCATGAAGTCTCGTTATGAGATGAAAGTGCTAAACTAAGAATGGGTTTCTGTTCGCCTTTATACCAAGTAACTTTATCATAGTTCATACAAGCCCTTCTAAACCTGTCTTCATTATCATATCTGCCCACTCCCTTGAAAGTCTTCCCTTCAGAAACATACTTTTAGCTTGGGCTTAGAGGTGCTTTTTAGCAAGGCCTTTCCTTCTCTCTCTCTCTCTCTCACACACACACACACACACACACACACACACACACACACACACACGCACACTTTCCTGCCTATTATAGCATACATGTTGAGTTGCTGTGGTTTAAGCCCATAATGATGCTCTTGCAGACCCTGTGAATTACCTATCCCTTTCTTTACTTAAACCTTCATTTTGTCACTGTTGTTTTAGGCATGTGGTTTCTAGAACTGTGCACAGTTCTCAAAATGTGGCCAAAGACATTGCCTACAAGGATGAACATTTCTCATTTTTGCTTGTATTGCCTTGCACCATGCATCCCAGTTACACATTCCCAGCTGTCATTACTGTCTTATTACACTAAATAGCCACTTTCAGATCACTTAATGTAATTATGCCAAGATGTCTTTTCCTGTTGTTGATGTTAGGCTGTATTTCCACAGCATGTTGCATTTCCTTGGTTTCTGTTACTCAAGTGAATTAACTTTTATTGCATTGCACTGAATAAAAACTATCATACAGTTTTGCATTCCTCTGATTTTGCAAAGACACTTCTCATCCTATGAACATTACTGTCTTCATTATGTTGCTGCATACCTGTGTGCCATCTATCAAGAGAAAATACCAAGGCTTGTATGCACAGATAGGGTTACTACCTGTCCCACTTTGCGAGGGACAGTCCCTCTTTGGGCAGTTGTGTCCTGCAAAAAATTGAAAAAATGGCAAATGTCCTGAGATTTTAGGACAAAAACGTTTCCTATATTTTCTTTAATAGTTGCATAAAACAGTTATTTTGTATCTGAAACACCTAAATGTTATAAGAAACAGAATAAGCAACTAAAATGCTACAAGAGTAAGCTTTTATTTAGGCAAAAAAATGAAGTTTTGTCTTTTGTACTGGCTGTGGGTATGTTTTGCCCTACAAAATCTGACGTTTCTACAAAAACGTCTCACTTTGGGCATTTGAAAAGGTGGCAACCCTATGCACAGAGGCAAGCAAGAACTAGATGGGGAACTAAAAGGATGTCATAGTAAATGGCAAAAGTGGAAGTATCTGGCAGTTTAACTCAGAGATTTAAGGCTACACACTGTTAATGAGCATTATCCCTTAGTCCTGGATTTGATTTCCTGAAGTCCCACTTGCAGACTACTTGACTCGGAACAAGCAACATAACCACACGCTGCTCCCAGGTGACTAACGAAAAAGGGTTACTTGTGTCTGGTGGGCCTACCCAGTCAAAAAATAAGTAAAAAATGCAGACATATAAATCAGGACCTAGTGTTTCAGCCTTCACTCATGTATGTAAAAGAGTGAGCGATGTTGAATATTTGTCAGGTTCATAAATGGATAAGTTCAATTATAAGAGTAAAAGAGCAGTGAAATTTCCTCACATCCAAGATATGGAATTTTCTCTCCAGTAAGTGCACATTCAAACAAAATGCAGAGAAGTGAAAACAGCCATACCTTTGTAAAGCATTACATGTTCTGCACTTGGTTCTACAATGTCATTGTTAATGTGGACTTCTGGGTGCTTCTCTTCAACTTTACGGAGCATCTGAAGGTCAACTTCTCCTACAAATCAAATGATATGATTAAAATGATACATTTGTCAATTAAGAAGGAATGCATATTCACTATATTTTATTAATGTTTATAACTTTTCACTCAAAAGATATGCAAAACTTAGTATTGAGTAGATTGGTTCTATAGCATTAAAATTGTGCTCAAATGAATCACTGCACATTTTCAAAACATATATCTGTATTCTGTTTGTTCCATAGATCATATAACTTTAATGTTGTGTAAATCTGTAAAAGGTTTTGTTTAGCATTTTGAATAACCTCACTATTTTCTCCTATGTTCAAAGAAATTCATTATCTTACCTCCCTGTAGTTTCAGTGGCTAGAGAAGCTGAGTCTAGTCAGACACCATATAATCTGCCGAAAGAACAAATGAGAACACTGTGTTCCTACTAATTTTTGATTTTTATATAAAGGGACTACATACCACACAACGCAATCTAGAATGGTATTGATAGCACACACAAAAGACAACACTGGTGTGCCCAAACTGTAAAGTGAAAATCAGTTTAGGACTACAATGAAGTAGTACGCTGTGAGATAAAATATAAGGTATCAGCAGTGCTCTGTATAAAATTATACAGGTGTATTTTTTTCATACAGATGTAATGTCTTGTATTAAAGTTTCACTTTATTATTGCTCCTTCAAATATAAAACAAATTACATATTTCAAAGTCCTTACTTGGGAGTTTTCCGTATAGCCCTGCTATGTCCATTCATGTCACAAGATGCTGTTACATGTCTATTAAATACTTATAGAATATTCCAGGCAGAGACTGAAGTTGCTTCTAAACTGAGAATGAAATTGGACAGGATTATCAGAGCTCTACCCAGGCAAACAAGTTAAAAAAGAAAATAAATAACTAAATAACTTCTGCGACAAAGTGTTCAATCATCACTTCATCCGAGGAGATTAGTGGCCCACATGTGCTCTAACTCAGCTAATCCAAGAAGGCAGTATCAGACTATAAATGATCATCCTTTATATTTCCTTTACAGCACAGCATTTATAGGTTCATAGCATACAAACCAAACGTTGAGATCTACTGACTTTTGAGAGAATTGACTTAACTACTTAACATCTGTTTTTCTTATTCCATATAAAACATTTAATAATTACTTAAAAGCTCAACAAAAATGGGCATTGTTTAACTGGAAATTGTTATCCAGTTCCATCATCAAGGCAGACACTGGCAAGAACTGAACCCTCTTTTTCCCCTGCTTATTTTTAGCATTACTATAATATTTCCTGACCTGGTGTTAGCCAAGGAAATGTATTATCCTAGTATAACCTTTTGGAAAAAATGGGTCGAACAGCACATTGAGGACCATATATAGATTACCTTCATGAAGCCCATATGATAAAGAATACAATAGTGATTCCTGTGCACCATAAGTGCAGCACAAAATCTGTAGCCTTACTATTTTCATTATGAGAAGTCTTTGAATTTGCTCCAGTTGTACAGAGTGCTTCATCGGAGATGTACAGAAAAGCTACATCAGTCTTACAATGGCCAGATCTGTGCAATGCATGTAGCGGAATGGTTGTTTCTCCATTTTATACTCCTGTCCTATTAAGTGTTATGTGGCATCACCACAATGGAGACACTATGATCAAACCAGAACCATTACATTTAAGCATTCTTAGATATGCACAATAGTCTCCATTCTGACTATATGATCAGCAATGTTGTTATTAAAGTGCAGAGTACTCTTCTGAAAATGTAAAGCATCACACTTCTTTATGCTCAGAAAGAGAATGCTTTCTGAGTACCATTAATATAGGCTGTCTGTATTTCCCTGCAGATACCATTGCATCTACAGTGCAGGTAATAGTGCTTCACAGATTCATAGGATGATACTAGGCTATTGGCCTGGAGGCCCTTATAAGGCTAGCCAAGAATTTTGCTCATGTTCCCACAAAGTCAGCACATGTTTCTCCTGTCCAGCAGGGACACAGGTGGGATCCCAGGGGTGTAACTTCCCAGTCTGCCGTCATACAGATATTTTTCACCTCCAGCAGTCTGCTCTATATATACATCTAAAAGAAGATATATATTGAATTAATTATTTATTAGTTGGATAAGAACAGCTTTTCAGCTACAGTCTGAAGCAACAATCTCAGTTGCAATACAAGCATTTACAAGAATGCAGCAGTGCAACACATGGACATAGACTACTGAAAAACAGAAGTACAAGAACACTGGTATTCATTCAAAATATTTGCAGACAAGTATACTATGACAATAATTAACTTTTGAAATAGCACATGTGACACTTTTGAGGGTATGCAAGTACAATATAGCTAATAACAGTTAAGAAGGTATTCACACAATAAAAATGCTAGATATGACTGCAGTATTTTTAGGCCATGGCAGATCATTATTTATTATCTCTAAAAGGGTGATAGCCTCTGGTGCCAGTAAGGTAGATTAAAATCTTTGGTTGAAAACAGAATAGTTGGTTTCATAAGTAATATCATATGGAAGATAGTTCCAATTAGATGGGACATTTTTGTTGAAGGATCTTTCACTGGCAATTGGGTTAAACTTTGGTCCCTTAAGAATTTAGGTTTAAACTTAAAGGGTTCTGAGGAGATAGTTGCAGTTTTATAAAGTCAGCTTGTTTTGAGGGAAGTGGACAATAGTTAATATGAAAGAGTTGATGTTTAGGGTGGAAAGGTAAATGGTGGTCCATTACGAGAATGGGAGCAAGTTAACCTTTATTAGTGTTTTACAGTGATGTGAGGGCTTCCCCAGAAAATTATGGATCAATAAATTTTGTTTACAGTTCTTTGTAGAACTTTGTGGAATTGTAGCATTGAAGAAGAGATTAATACTGTGACTGGAAGAGCATATTCCTGTACAGGGACTAAGAATCCAGCTGTGTGGTATTTTGTGGTGGTGGTGATGGTGAGGGGGTTGAACAGGCTGAAATGTCTGTATGAACCCTTTAGTTGTTAAAATATCATAATTATTAACAGTGGCGCCTATATGATGCTTAAATAATAAGTGGGGAGTCAAGCCATCATTTGGGGATCATCTGTTGTTTGAAGTGAGCTGTTGAGGAGTTTAACAGTTCTGTAAATTTAGGGGTTGTGTATTGCTGACCCATTAAGAGACAGAGAAGTGCAAGGTGGTGATGTTGCTTGAAAAAATTGTCGACTTGTGTCCATTTTTAAACAGCGAAGAAGTCGTTCTGTTGTTTACTCTGGATGTTTTCAGTTTTCCTGCTGATTGCAAAAAATTAAATCCTTTGAATAAAGGATTATGTGTCCTTAGGATATTTTGATAGATCATTAATATATATAGAAAAATAACACTGGGTCTAGACATATACAGCATAACCTTTACAGTAAGTCTGTATGGAGATGTGCTAGGCTCAGAGTTCACAGTGAATATTCTGCTAGCTAGCTAGTTTCTGAACCATTTGTAACAATAATTATTCTATTGGTTAAATATTTTTTGAACAATTTAATAAAAGCCTAATCTCTGCAGATGCAGTGATGTAGGATGAAAGGGCAGTTGTGTATACTTACTATAAATGTAAATGTTTGAGTGTATTCTCTGTCGCAGTCCTGACTTGTGGGATTTCTCACCATGGAAGCCAGCCCAACTACTAAAGAAAAATCGACCCCCCTCCTACAGCCGGCAGATGCCCTGACCAACATCAGTATGCGTGGGTACAAGGGGAGTCAGCCGATGTCATGATCTCAGTTTATATTGCCTCCTGAAGGTAAGAGCCCTCCTAGATGGAAGACAAAGTCAAGGGTCTTTGACAGATAATTTAAACAAGGAAAGAGGCAAGAGGATAGTCCCCTTGACTAAAGGAGAAGCTTGTTCAAGCCTACCCTGTAGGCTAGGGGGAAGGAGGGGGGGGGGAAAGAATACTGCAACAGTAAATACACTCAGACATCTACATTTGTGGTACGTCTACACAACTGTACTATACTTTTCATGTTTCACTGTTGCAGTCCTTTTTTGTGTGATGATTCCCAAAGCTGAGAAGAAGGGTGGAAGATGGATTAAGGTGAGGAAAGTATGCCCTACATGATGGCAGTGGCAAATCCTGCTCTGGACTTGGAGAAGGCTGATCAGTGGTAATGTCTTGTGAAGGTATGCACTGAAGACCAGGTAGCAGCCTCCAGGATATCCTTGGTGGGTACCCCTTTTAGGAAGGCATTAGAGGCAGCAGTTGCCCTATTAGAGTGTGTCCTGACAACATCAGCTGGCTTTTTATCAGGACGGCTGTAACAGAAGGAGATACAAGAGATCCATTTAGAAATTATCTGTTTGGAAACTGTTTTCCCTTCAGATCTGGTGGCAAAGGCCACAAACAGCTGGTCTATTTTTCTCAAAGTCTTTGTTCGATCAAGATAGTAACAAAGCTGCCTATGTACATCCACTGAATGAAGAATTCTTTCACTTTTGTTTTGTGGTTTGGGGAAGAAGTTAGGCAGATGTATGGCTTGATTTACAGAGGCATCTGTCACCACCTTGGGCATAAAGGAGGGGTTAGTTCTGAGAAAGACTCTGTCTGGTCAGAAGATGAGGAAAGGTTCCACTGCCATGAATACCTGCAGTTCAGAAACCCTGCTAGCAGAAGTGGTAGGTAACAAGAAAGCAGTCTTCCATGTCAAGAATTTTAAGTAAGTGGAGTCAGCTGGTTCAAATGATGTAAGAGTTTTTTCAGAACAAAATTAAGGTCCCAGACTGGGGACAGGAGCCTTCTGGGTGGCCTAATGTGGACCCCCCCAAGAAACTGTTTCACAAGAAGGTGAGAAAAGATAGGGGGTTGGGCAAGGATGTGGACTGAGATAGCTGAGACATTCGTTTTTATGGATTAAGACAGGCATTTGTCAAAGAGACTTGCCAGATAGGACAAGATGAATGTAAACTTGGCTAGATGGGGATTCTGAGCATGTTGCTCACACCAAAGGGAGAATCTCTTCTATTTAGCCAAATAATTTTTCTTGGTGCTAGACCTTCTAGCCTCACTAAAGATGTTCTGTACCTGTTTGTCCAGGATAGAATCCCTGCAAGATGTTAAGGTATCCTCCATACTGACAATTTGAGAGTCCGCAGGTTGGGGTGCACAATGTTTCCCCTGCTCTGTGGCAGATCATCTAAACTCTGTGGCAGCTGGCATGGTTTTGTGCTGGTTAAGCTGAGCAGCAGAAGGTACCAGTGCTGCATAGGCCAGTCTGGGGCTATAAGTGTCACACTTAGCCCTTTTTTCCTTATCTTTAAGAGCACCTTGGGGAACAGATGAAGAGGCCTGCCCATGGGAATGTGAAGGAAGGCATCTGTCTTCCAGGCTGAATTTGTTTGGTCCCTGGAGCAAAACCGTTTCAAGTGTGCATTTTCTCTAGTGGTGAAGAGGTCTATTTAAGGAATTCCCCATGTTTTGGCTATGCTGAGATAGATTTCCTGATGCAGTTGCCACTCATGGGGGTCTGACAGACTTCTGATGAGGTGGTCTGCTAACTGGTTGTGCACACCTGACAGGTAAAGTACCTAAGGGTGTATACCCATGGAGTGTGCTGTTTTCCAAACATCCATTGCTAGGCAACAGAGAAGATTGTTTATCCACCACATGACTGTGGTATTATCTGTTTTCACCACTAGCACCCCTGCATTCAGTTTCTCTCTGAAGGCTAGTAAACATTTTTGGACTGCACTAAATTACATTTATGTGTTTGTCTCTGAGCTTGTGGTCCCACTTCCCTTGCATTGGAAAGTATTTGAAGTATTCTCCTCAGGCTACCTCTGAGGTGCCTATGGTCAATGTTTGCTCCTAGGAGGAGAATCTGAAGGGGAGACCTGGGTTGAGGAAGGAAGCCGTGGCCCACCATGCAAATTCCTCCTTGAGGCAAGGAATTCATTTGATCTTGACTGAGAGTGGTTGACCATGCTGGCATCACACATTCTTGTGGCACAATTGGCATTTTCTCATGTATAGCTTGGCCAGGGGAATCATGAGGATGCATGAGGCCATGTACTCCACAGACCTGAGGTACTCTGGCTGTGACAAAGTCCCAGTCTATGATTTTTTGAAAGTACAGTCAAGAAGGAGACCCTTGTCCAGAGGCAAGAAAGCCTTTTGGAGTGTGGAGTCTAGCAGGGCTCTTAAGATCATAATTCTGGTTATAGGTTATATTTGGGATTTTTGATGATTTATGGTGAACCCTAGGGAGGTTAAGAGGTTCCGGGTGAACATCAGGTCTGAGTAGAGTCTTGTCAAGCTTGTAGCCTGGATAACGCTGTCATCCAGATAGAGGTAAATTTGCAGTTCCTTTGTTCTGAAGAAGGTAATTAGAGGCACAAAGCATTTTGTGAACATCCTAGGAGGAGTAGACAAGCCAAAGGGCAGAGCACAAAATTGCTGGTGCCTGGCA
This sequence comes from Protopterus annectens, assembly GCF_019279795.1. Classification (NCBI taxonomy): domain Eukaryota; kingdom Metazoa; phylum Chordata; order Ceratodontiformes; family Protopteridae; genus Protopterus; species Protopterus annectens. Next base: position 1,446,958,142 of record NC_056737.1, read on the forward strand.
TTTTCTCTGAAGCATGAAAAACGTGTGCTTGATTCATCTATGGGAATATGCAGGCATGCATAATGATGAAGGCCTTTGGAGAAATCAGGGGCAAGAATTTTTTTAAGGGTCAGCATCTTGCATTTTGGGAGCTGTTGAAATCAGTGGAGGGCAGACAGGTCCAGTATAGGCTGCCTTATGCCCTCCTTCCTGGGAACCAGGAAGATTCTGAAGTAAAAACCCCTTCCTTTTTGCTATCCTGGGACCATTTCCATCAAGCCCTGGGCACGTTGCATGTCTATTTGGGAAAGAGTCTGTGATGATGTGAGGTATTGCCAGCTACACTAGGAGAAGTAGGGCAGGGGATATGTAACATATGCTAGCATAGCTAGCTGGAGTTTTATAAAGAATTATATGCCTTTTGTATATCAAACTGATTTGCACAGGTCTTGTGATGAAAATGTATTTTTAGAGTTGCTTGTGTTAAAAGTGTACCAACAGTTGGTCTTGCTGGACAGAAAAGAAATACACCTGTATGTCAAACTGTATTGTAATTGTTGAAATGAATATATTGTAACAGAGAATACTGGAAGTGAAGAGGTTAATCTCAGTCCAGCTAACTTTGAAAAATAGTCTGAAATGAAATTACCTGATTTAGGCCATAAATATTTTATCTTACAGTTCTGATTGCAGCCAGAGGAAAAATGTCTGTGAAAACCAGGATTAGGAATCCTACTGTATTGTCCTTAGGGGTGAAATATTTGCTACCCTGGAAGGGTTGAAGTTTTTGAAATGGTTTTATAGCTTTCAATGCTATAACACATCTTGACAAGGCTCTCTGTGTGTGTATTTGACACATATGTGCTGGATTCTGGCTCACCTTCTAGTAAAGGGTGTAGTGTGGGAACCAGAGCCAGATGACCAGATGTATATGATGCCATTCTGTAATCCAGCATTGAAAGGATGCTTTAATATGCTTTAATACTAGATGAAAAATAAGTCTCAGAGCAGTCTGTTTTTGAAACCCGACAAAGAAGGATCACTCACCTACTTCATCTTGCCTTGCTTTAATAAGTAACCAGGGAATAGTAATTCTTTAGATCAGTCAGGAAAATATAGTGAGATTAGTTAAGTACTGTTTTTTTGTATATGTGTGAATCTATCCATCTGTGTTATTTTTAATATTTTCTGTGATTCAAATACTGTTGTTTATTGTAAACAGATATTCAGTATTTTCATGTTCTTTTTATTATTTATTATTAAATATATTTAAACTTTTCATTGTGGCTGATCTTTTAGAGAATATTTTAACCTTTGGGAGTACTTATATTTATTTGTTGACACTGTGGATGCTCCTGAAAGCCTTGCTGCATGGTTCAAACACTACCATTAGTATTAGTATTAATTTTACTCAGTATAATTGGGTAGCCTTGTAAGAGTCTTATAGTAGCTGACTTTGGAGAGTTCTGGTGGCAGTACGTACCTTATAGTCTGGGCAGAGGGGCATAGCTGGTAAATATGTGCCAGCCTTTCCCAGGTGTTTATGTGTGAAAATCAAATCTCAAAGAGTGTGTGTGTGTGTGTGTGTGTGTGTGTGTGTGTGTGTGTGTGTGTGTGTGTGTGTGTGTGTGTGTGTGTGTGTGTGTGTGTGTGTGTGTGTGTGTGTGTGTGTGTGTGTGTGTGTGTGTGTGTGTGTGTGTGTGTCTGTGTGTGTGTCAGCTACTTGGAGCAGGGACATAGAGCACTGGTTTCACAGAGACCATGGTGAAAGACTTAGCTTATAACACTCAGGTGAAGAAGCAACTCTACATCTGTGTCAGTGGAGAGTCTTATTTAGAAACCTGGATGGAGAGGGAAACCCAGCCCCAGGATGGGACTGTGTTCCCTGTGTGCTCTTAAGGGAAACTGTGCCTGGTGCAGAGAGTTGCATCTGGAAACACTATGCATATCTATTTTTTTCCAAGTGAACATCCCTCACTAGTGTCTGTGGTGAGGACTGAGACTCCCTGATCACTGGATTCTTCCCTTTGGTTTGGGGGGATGTCTGTGAAGCCTGATGGCGTCAAGTGCTGCTTAAATTTGAGCTTTTAGTCCTTTGAAATGATGGTTAGTAGTAACTGGTCTGAAGTTATGAGGGACCAATTTCCTTGGAATAATGCTAGCCTTCCTCCAAATCTGGGAGAGTGATGGAAAGGAAGGTGAGGGAAGGGGGAAACTATCATGGAAGAGTCGTGATTGTTCCATTCCAGGTACCTATGGTCTGGAAGTTCCTGGCCTAGAGGTTTCTGAATGCCACTGCCTGGGTCTTTGGTGCTGCCTCTGGCTCCTTTCCCTATATGATTTCCTTTTCCTAGCCTTAGATTGGGAGGGAAAGGACAAGTGCTTAGAATGATAGCTTCTACCAAAATGAGGGGGCTGCATCTTCAGGAAATCTTTGATAGTCTGCATAGACTTGGCCTTGTCTTCCATTTTTAGCACAGCTTTTGCTTTGGGCCAAAGTGGAATTCCTTGTCTAAGAGGGCATCCAAGAGGTTTGATCTGATGTGCTCTGGGAGGGACTATTCCCTCAGCCATGCATGTCTCCTAATTACAAAGCCTGTAGATACAGTTCTGCTGGCAGATTCCATAGCATCATACCTACAGTGGAGGGAATGTTTTGTTACCTGGGAGTTGGAATTGCAAAGGTCCAGTAACTCCTTAGAGAGCATCTTGTTCTCTAAAGTCAGAAGCTTCTGTCTCATCTGGCCAGTAACGTCTCCTGGTATTTTATCATGTGTAACTGGCGATGTAATGTCCTCATAGATAAGGTGGCAAAAGTGTAAACTTTTTTGCTAAATCTATCTAGGACCCTGCTTTCTTTATCTGTTGGCAAAGGATTTCTGGAGGAGCTAGCTCTGGCTCCTTTGGGGCTAGGGGCCATGACCTCTGGGTCAACTGCAGGATTCTTAAATAGATGCTTATGACAATCCAAAACCATCTAAAATCTGTCATTTTTTTCTAGGGGCAGGAGGGAAAGAGTCTGGCTTCAAAGAAGAGTCACGAAAGACATCATCCACAACCTTCAAAACAGGATGGATGGTTAGGGGTCTATGTTCTGTGAGGATGAGAAATACCCTTATCCTTTTCTTGGACTGAGTGTAATCATGGGCTTCTGACTGGAAATGTTCCCTCTAAGTGTGCAGTGTCTCCCCAAAAGATAAATCTTCAGGAGGAGAAGCAGAAGCCATATTCTCATCAGAGTCTTCAAAGGATTCCATGGAGGGGCCCTTTTCAAAAAAACAGAATCCTTCTGGTCAGAATCTCATCTGACTCAAAGGGATCAGAAAAGACTTCTGGGAGGGGATCTCTTTTTCTTTTTCCTAGAGAGGATTCAGAAAAGGGTTGCCTGCCTCTAACAATGGAAATAAGGTATTCTGCCAATCTCACAAGTTCCTACTGATAAACCTGTGAGTGGAAGCCAGTAGGCCTTGGCTGAGAATGAGAAGTCGAGACCTCTGAGGTGCTCCCAGACCCAACCAATGAAATGAGTCCTAAGGCTTGTGGAGATGCCAAGGGATCTGAAGGCATATCAAACTCTGAATGGGTCTTGATAGAGGCCTGTGCCACCACCTCAGTCACGGAATGGGGCTGTGAAGGTGCCTCACCTTCTTCAGTGATAATAAGCCTGGGAGGACTGGCTAACAGTGAGCGGATGTCATCCAAGGCCCTAAGCCTAAGGTGTCTTTCCTTCTCCCACTTCTGCTTAGGTAAATTAGCTTTAGATCAACTCATGAATGTCATAACATACAGTCTATCTGATGCTTTGCTGAGGTGCCTAGCCTAATAGATCTAGAATTGAATTGAGTGCATAAATGACAGTTGTGGGCCTAATCAAGTTACTGAAAAAAAATGGTAGTCTAAGTTTGGAATCTGTTTATCACAATGGAGACAATTATTGTTTTTCTCTGACATTAGTCAAATAATATAGAAAGGGTTCCCTAATGGGGTACCTAGCTTTCTGAAGTCTTCTCTCTGGTGCAGACTGACCGAGGCGTTTGAATCTCTGCTTCGTGCTCTGATGGCAAGATTGAACTCTGATCATGGCATCGGTTCACTCCCCTTATATCTGAGCATACTGATGTTGATCAGGGTGTCCGCTGGTTGTAGAAGGAGAGACATTTTTCTCTGGTAGTTGGGCCAGCCAATGACTTCCACTGTGGGAAATCCCACAAGTCATGACTGCAACAGTGAAACACAAAGAACATCCATAGATTCAAATGTTGCCTTCAAGTTGATGTAGGATGAGTAAGAAGGCTTTTGTCCATATTGTTTAAAAATATGATTGATCACTGCATAGATAGCCGGAAGATTGTTATGTGTGTTTCTGAAACCATGCTGGCTTGAGCAGAAAGACTGTGATTAAGTGGTTATTGGTATAATTGTTAAAGGAATGGCAGACAGTTTCTTTGAAGGAAAAGAGTGCAAAGGTATCTGAGTGAAGATAGATAAGAGGCTGCTGATTTTGGAGTGCAGTAAGGAGCTTTGTTGTTCAGTGAAGAAGCAAGTTGCCCAAACTATTAAGCAAATGCAAGCATATTATTGATTCTGGTGATCACTTTGATACTTTTTCCAAAACAGTTTCAGAAAGCTTGTGTAGCACTTTTCATTTTATTCAGAGTTATTCTGCTTTAGTGTCATTAATTGTAGTTCTGTGGCTGGTTCACAGAGCCTTGAATTATTCATGGTCTTACATTTTGTTACTTTTCATGTAACCAATGTGTAGTTTCTGTCTTTCAATTGTTTTAAGTTAGTGCTGAGACATGAATGTGTGTTGTTTGTTTCAATCTATGGAGTTTTATTGGTTATATCCTGTCCGTGATGGTATTAAGGATAAGAATAAGATACTTCATAGGTTTATAGGTTCATACTAGGGTAACAACCACCAGGGTCTGTACAAGACTAGCAATATAACCCAACCCCAATTTGCCCCAGAGTTCCTTGGACATCTATATTGTGGGCTATGTTGGTAATGAGATAGCTGAGGGTTATGAGAGGTATATTAGTTGTGGATTAATTTACTTACTGTTGACTTCTGTCTATCAGAGACATGGGGGACAGACCAGGGGTGAATTTATGATTTACCATCCAATGATCAAGCTTTCTTTTGAAAAGGGTGAGGAATAAATTCTGCTTCACATAGATGGGGATCTTATTCAGCAGTGCTAGGATCCTTTGAGACACATATCAGCCCCTTCAGTAGATTCTGTTTATATCATAAAGAAAGCTCAGGTGCCTGGATCTAGTGTTTCTAGGGCTGTTTGTCTTGTTGATGTGCAAGATAATCATCAGAGCTGGAGCTGAGGATAACTTATATGCTAGGCATAGATTGTCTGTCAGTAAGCTGTAGAAGACAAAGTGCAAAGACAATATGTGTAGGACAGGGCATTCATACCCTAGAGTCTCCTTGTGAGAAACCTTTGAGAGTATTTCAACTGCTGCAAGTCCCTGGTTAGGTACATGCAAAAGGGTCATTGTACTCAATGATGAATCTGATAAGGGCTGAGTAGAATTATGTTATTACTTCCTTGGACCTGGATGACATACTCTTGCTTATGAGTTGGGTGATATAGAATTATTTTCTTACAACTTGTCTAAGTGTTGCTTGAATGTCAGATTACTGTCTACATGTGCTCCCAGATCCCTAACAGGCCTACTCTTAGGTGTGCTTTATCAATGAAATAATTAGCTTGGGTGGCTGTTTTCCCAAAGAGCACTATAATGCATTTCTTTGTATTGAGTTTTAATCCACGCCTTTCTAAAAAGTTATCTGTGTTACACCATCTTGTAGGATGTTTGTGTCATGGGGGAAATGTATGATAGCTCCCAATTTGCAGTCATCTGTTAACTTGGTGAGCCAGAGGCTTTTGACATTAGCCTTGGACTTTCGAGAAGTAGATGGCAAGCAAGAGCAGGCAAGGTTACCCGTCTCTTGGTGGAGGTGGTCTCATATAATCTAACTTTTTCAGTCCTATCTCTCTGCCAGCTGGGAATCTAGTGAGTTATGTAGGTATTTATGCCGAGTTATGAGAGTTTGTCAACAATATCTGAGTGAGGTATTATATTGAACCCCTTGGCCATATCAAGATAAGTGGTATGCACTGTTTTCCCCTCATCCATAGCCATAGTGACCCTCTTGAAAAAGTCTACCAGGTTATGTAGGCAACACTGCCCTTAACAAAGCCATACTGGAATGGATCCAGCATTTGCAGGTTGCCAATGTCCTTGCTGATCATTTACATGATAATGTGTTCCATGTCTTTGCATATTATACTGGTCAGACTTATGGGTCTTTAGTTCCTAAGCTCAGTTGATGGTCCACCCTTACGAAGAGGTATAAATGTTGAGGCCCTCTATTCACCTGATACATAACCTATTTTTAGGCTGTAGATGAAAAATGCCAAAAGTGGTTCTGTCGGATAATATTTTAGGCTATTTTGGAGGCACTCAGGGATATTGTCAGGGCCCATTGAATCAGTGTTCTAAGATTTATTGAGCACTTCTAGGACCTACTCTCTGTTGATAGTTTGGGGGGAGGGATATGCTAGAAGGGATTTTACAGGGGTTAGTGTGGGAGTGGAGGTTGAATTACAGCTAATTTTATCAGCCAGTAGACTTGCTATGTCATCCTGGTCATTGAAGGCTGGGCCATTAATCACCAGTTCTACACACTGCTGAATATTGCCTTTAAGGTTGCTGACATAGCTGAAGAAGGTCTTGTGATTGTCCTTAGCCTGGTAGGCTTTCTTGACCTCATAACTGACCTTGTTGGACTTTAGTAGACCTCATACTTTCTTATTTAATTGAACCAGGAAGCTCTTGCCTCTCTGAGAGTTGCCCTTTCTGATTTTAGCCATAACTTTTTTCTTTTGTTATATAGCCTGTTGAGGTAATGATTCCACCAGTGTGGTTTGTTTTTCATGTTAGATTTGGGCTTACTTCTAGTAGGTACAGCAGCTTCAATACTCCCATTTACATGTTTGTTCAGGGTTTCTGTAAATAATTCTGCATAGGTACCTGTGTTCTCAGGGCTTGGGGGAGCCATGACTTTTGACAAATTGTCACTTAATTAGATATGATTTGCTTTACTATAGTTCCTAACCATTATGGGTTTTGTTGAGTTTTCCAGGTTGATTTTTATTTTAAGGGTGACAGCTTTGTGGTCTGACAGTGAGAATTACATGGGTTATGATTCTACCAGTGCGGTTTGTTTTTGGTGTTAGATTTGGACTTACATCTGGTAGGTACAGCAGCTTCAATACTCCCATTTACATATTTGTTCAGGGCTTCTGTAAATAATTCTGCATAGGTACCTGTGTTCCCAGGGTTTGGAGGAGCCATGACTTTTCATAGGTTAGTACTAAGCTAACTGCCCTTGTGAGCCATTTTAAGCCTAGCCAATTATCCCTTGTGAGACTCAAACCCTGCACCTTGTGCTTGTAAGGCAAACACCTTAACCATTAGGCCATCCTCCCAACCCCAATTTTGACAAATTGTCACTTAATTAGACATGGTTTGCTTTACTATAGTTCCTAACCATTATGGGTTTTGTTGGGTTTTCCAGGTTGATTTTTATTTTAAGGGTGACCGCTTTGTGGCCCAACTTATACCAGTGAGAATGTGACATGGGGCAGGGTTCAATGCTCTCCCATGTTTGTGAGTACTAGGTCTAATATGTTTGATCCACTGTTAGAGAGTGCACTGTCTGGTCCAAGGTGTTTGTGTTGATGAAGTACAGGAAATGTTATGCCTCTGAGTTAAAGGAAGTGCACATTCCCCAATCTATAGAGGGATAGTTAAAGACTCCCATAAATAAGGTATTTGGCTGGTTGGTGAGCACCTCTATTAGGTATAGTCTAGATGAGATTTATGAGCTTTGTGGGGCATAGAGAGCAGCCTGTAGTTTGTCAGGACATGGTAGGGATCCTTGTCTATGGAGACTTTGATGTGGATAAACTCTAGGGCATCATCCTGTTTAACCAATCTAGAACTGTATTTACTGCTAATGTAGATTGAGCCACCTCCACCTTTAATCCCTGTGTGTGCTGCTGCTGTTATTCTAAATGTGTGGAAGGCACTGGAGCCTTCCACTGCCAGATAATTTCTGGCAGCTTTAAACCAAGTCTTGGTAAGAGCACAGATGTGTACATTCTTCAGAGTGAGGAGAGCGTGTAAGGTGTGGCATTTCTGGTATATACTCCTAGCTCTGAACTGTACCACTTTGAGGTTAATTTGAGTTTTTTTAATGCTGTATTGGTAGTTTTGTCATTTTGACATTGCCTAAACAAGACTCTAAGTGGATGAATAAAGATTTATCCAATATTCAAAAGCCTGGGGGGGGGGGGGGGCAAGTGTAGACCATTCTTGGCAAAGCAAAGTAGTCTGCTAACCATGTCCTCCCCTGTTGATAGACATTGGACTCACCTGAACTAATACCAGAAACTAAGCTAACTATTAAAATCAGTCGTTTCAGTTCATACTATGGCATCATCCTTGGTGAAGATGGAATGCTGCTTAGTTCAAGGCACGTACCTGCTTTTTACACATATTCAGAGAGATCCATAGTGCCTCTTTTCATATAGTCCAATAAGGTATGCCAGATTATTTACACCCACATAGACTATGATAGAATTATAGTGATACCTGTGGTGCAGTGACTTGAGTATATGTATGATATTGCACATCCTACCTCCAGATAAGCAACTAACAGTTTTCTTCTCCTTGTACAGCTTGGTGAGAGAAGTATACACATGTACAATAGAATTTCCTATGGCAAGAGTACTAAAGTGTGTGTCTGCCTTATGAATTTATTCTTGGGGTCATTGGGTATAGGCTCATGCGTGGTATTAGGTGCTGCTTTATGTGTGTGCTTTACTGATTGCTGATGGCAGGTTTTTGTAGTTTGATGACTTAGGAGGTCTTTAAGGTTTGGAAAGGTTTATTTTATGTGCCTCAGCATAAGAAGGTCTATGTGCATGATAAGCAGTATGTGTGAAGGCTGTAGTATGTGTATTTCTGACAACTTTGTTTGTAAGCAAGATTTCTGCCACTAAATAAGTTATGTATGTACATCTCTCACATACTGTGAAAGTCTCTTTAAGGATTAAAATGTTGCTTTGGAGTACAAGAAACAATTGTGACATTGTCTCAGGATGCCCATATCTAACAATGTATCTATGTTGACAGGACTGTATTAGGTTTGGGCTACTATGGTTTATGGTCTTGGTTTTACAGGTTTATCCTGAGTGATATCTAGAGTTAAGGCTAGATGTTGGATACTGCTATGATCTTAGTGCTGTTTGACACTCTATCTAGCTGCCCTAAGCTTAACTCCACACAAAGCCTTTTTGTGTTATGGGTTAAAGATCTAAGTACTTGCTTTATAGGTTTGCTACTGTATAGGGTACTGCTAACCACCACTGAATGATGAACAGCTTTGCAAAAATGTACATAATTTACAGTAGACAGAAAAAGAAGAAAACTAGCCCCTGTACTCCTGACCAATAAATGACTAACTTTTAAGTTCCATGGAGTGCTACCAACTCAGAAAGAACAGATAAACACCTTCTTCCAGAAGATGGATGATCCTGGAATTTCTTAATGTAAAAACACAGCAAAAGTAACTCTCAAGTACAAATTAATCCCCAACTAAGTACCTAAGAAGCCCTCAGGCTGATGAAACACTCTCACATTAAGCATCCCTGTGCATTTTCTACTCTGACCAAACAGGCTACTTTACTACTACCACTAAAGTGGCAGTCCCAGTCTTCTTAATATAGAAATGCACTTTGGTTATCAAAAGGTGAAAAGGTACCAACTAGCTAAAACAAGTATTTGTCACTTTAAGATTCCTTGTGTGTTTTCCAACTCGAATAGTCCAGGCTGCCTTTCTTCTCCGACCAGAATTGCAGTCCCAGTCTCCTTAATGTAAAAACATAATTTAGATAGCCAAAAGTGAAAAGGTATTGGAAATAAATCAAGCAACTGTCTATAACAAGTAATTCTCACTTTAAGTTTCCATATGTGTTTTCCAATTCAGAATGACCAAGCCACATTACTACTGGCACTAGAATAGCAGCCCCAGTCTTCTTAATGTAAAGGCACACTTTGCTTAGCCAAAAGAAAAGGAACCAACTAGCTAAAACAAGTAACTGTCACTTTAAGTTCCCTTGTGTGTTTCCCAACTCAGACAAACCAGGCTACCTTTCTACTACTACTAGAAAGACAGTCCCTGTCTTCTTAATGTAGAAACAGTCTTTAGTTAGCCACAAGTGAAAAAGTACCAGAAACAAGTCTAACAACTAACTACAAGTAATTTAAATGTGATTCAAAGGCAGACAAACCAGCAATGAGGAACACACACACTTTAAGGCAATTTCAAATTATACTAACAGTCTAAGTGGAGGGCCTTCCCAGTTTCTTCTGTCAGTAACCAGTAAGATGAGCAGAAGAGATAACACTGGGAAGAGCTTCTCAGGCCAGGTATACAATAGGGGGAGGCAGGTCAAAAGCCTTCAAGAATAAAGCTAAAACAGGAATAAGGTGGGAGGGAAACAAACATAGAAAAATGCCTAGGCGTATTTCGGAGTAAAGGATAGATAGAAAAATAAAGGTGTGCTTTCAAGGCTGTATAAATTGCTGGTACAGGAGCAACACAAGGAACATGATAAATTAAGCAGGGAATGGGAAATGCTGGCAAATAAGGACTTGAACTCAAAGCAATGGGAAATAATTTGTTAAATGTCAGGATGGACAGGAAGGTCTATGAAATGCAGAATATTTGCATGGTAGTGCTTGAATATGTACTATTTTGCTCTGACTAGACTCTAATGATTTTTTTTCCAGTACAGGTGGGTAGCTGCTGGCTATATGATGTTTGGGACCAGGTTTTGCAGACATGTGAAGAAATGCAAACTTTCAGAAAGGAATTTAAGGAGTTGATAGGAAATATAAAGGGCAAACTGAGCAGTTTAACTGGAGATCAACATTTTGGGGACAGAAGCAGAGGGAACAGAAGCCAATGACTACATGAATTACAATGAATAATTGTCTTAATGATAAAAACGCAATAACAAAAATGGAAGAAAATGAAAGACTGACAGTAAGAGAGGAGAGATTATTGGCAGAAGTAATAAGAAATGAAGAGGAAAACACAGGGAAAAGGGCCACATTTTTATGAATAGATACCTCCGCCACGTTGAGATATACAGAAGAAAATCCAGAGGATTAAGGGAAAGGAAATTTTGAAAGTGCAATTTTGCTGTTTGTGCATGCAAATGCAGTTATATATCATATATAGTTGTGACACTTATATGATTCTTAAAATGTGCTTCTTTCATTTGTGTTATATCTTTTATATTGAACTGATAATACTGTGCAGTTTAAAGACTTTGATAAGTTCAGTTTATTGTGTAAGAGATTACTTTCTTAACTTTCTACTGTGGGTCTTTTTTCACAGATGCTAAAGTAGCATTATCTGTGATAAAGCAAAAGATGAATGCTCTAAACCAGCTTGGCCCATCCTAGAATCTTTAACTGAAAATTAATGTTAAGACTACTTGATCTGCTACAGGGATTTGGGGATAGTCAAAAAAAATAAATAAATAAAGTGCACCATGCTTGAGATTAGTACCAGTGGCAAAATTAGATGAATATAAAAATAAAAGCATTTAGCAAAAAAAAAAAAAAGCAAGCTAAGAGAAGAGAAATAGCAATGTGAATGCAAGTTTGGATTGGGCACTGGAGTTTTACAAGCTAGAACGGATGTTAGAAAGGGAAATGATATGAAAGGCAGACCACTGATGTAGAAAAAGTGCACCATATATAAGGACTGGGAGAGCACTTGTAAATTTGCAATTGTTAGTAAGAGTATGAAGCAAGAAAAAAACATGAATGATTTCAAAACTGGCATAATACCTACAAAATAATTTTTATAAATGTCAGAAGTAATAACCACTGACTTGCAGAGAATAAAAAATAAATGAAATGTATGGTATAATGAAATGAAATTATTCTCATTCATGATTAACACAATTTGATGATACTCTAAATCATTTTATAAGAAGTAAGTATGTAATGTTAATTTTGTTTTAGCAGAATAACGTATGCAAAACAAGTTTCATCTACTCTTTATTTATCCTTACAGTAATACCAACTCTCATAATCAAAAACCTATAGCCTGAAAGTTTGTTATTAATTATATCAATCTCATTCCCAACAGTTGTTTATCATGCTTTTTTTTTTAGTTTGATTACTAATTAAAAGCTTCATATCTGCTAAATGTTTATGTCATATTTAATATAATTAGTGTCAGCACAAGTAAAGTAATTTTCTTTGGCTTTGTAATGTCTGGTCTATTGGGGAATGTGATTTCAAATGTAAATGTAAGTGGTAGGCTTTGTCCTCGTATAGCTTAGCAACTCAGAGAAACTTCTAAATGTTTTAATTATTTCTCGCAAGAGATAATTTCAGGAATGAAAAAGTAGTAAAGTTGTCAGTTACATTACAAAGGCATACTCACAGACACACACACACACACACACACACACACATACACACACACACACACACACACACACACACACACACACACACACACACACACACACACACACACGTAGCCTGTGTTTTGAAAAGTATTTGTTTCAAATTGATGCATTGATGTATTTCTATTACCAGCATAAATTCTGATGAAAGAGATAAAATCTTGATTACATTTTGTTCTCAGGAGGTGAGCACAACAAAGATCTGGTGGCATATGCCAGACAGCTCATCTCTCTGATTTTCTTCCATCTCACTGTATAGCAAATCTATATTATTAAAACCAGTGGTGATATTGTTATCCATTTATCAAATTCTTCCTTCAGGGGTTCTCCAAATTTGATCAGTCTTCTAATTAGTATTTAAGATTTATAGTGTTGGGTGCTGGCTTTATGTAAGGTCTATGGCACAGACTAGGTGCTACAGCTGTTTTATAATAGTCTATGATATGGCAGGTAACCAATTTCTCATTGTCATATATTTTACTATGCAACAATATTATTTAATCTAACAGAGTATCCAGTAAAAATGTATAAAACACTACAAAATACAAAAATTGCCACATATTATTGTCTAACGCATGGATTAAAAATATACACATCACTGCAATCATACTTTTCAGTTTCTTTCACAACAGTGGCATATCATTGTTGATTTTTAGAAGATTAAAATGAAAAATTTTGTCTGAATGCACGTGTGTGTGAGTGTGTGTGTGTGTGTGTGTGTGTGTGTGTGTGTGTGTGTGTGTGTAGCCCTAATGGTTCTCTCTGTTAATGAATGGGTAGATTCATGCAAGGTGGCTGGGAATAAAAAAATTAAGGTCATATAAGCCCACAATGTCATGACTGTTATACTCTGTGCTTCACCTTCCAAAATAATCTTGTTACAGGGAACCATAGTCACTGGAAAACCACCTGGGGTTGGGAGGGTGGCCTAATGGTTAAGGTGTTTGCCTTACAAACACAAAGTGCAGAGTTTGAGTCTCACAAGGGATAATTGGCTAAGCTTAAAATGGCTCGCAAGGGCAATTAGCTTAGTATGAATCTATGAAATCTACATGTGAAAATAAGAACCACAAAAGATATGTGTCCTGAAATATCAGCAGATAATCCAAATTAGCTTGAATATGTAAGATGGATTTATTTAGACCAGCCTGACTGCAGTGTATGCCCAGTGGTTTCTGCAGGAACATGGAATAGAACTCCTGATTTAAGTAAAACTGGCTTTGGAGTCATTATCAAACAGCTGGCATGTTAGGAAAAGTAGAGATTGCAATGTACAACAGAAGGCTCATGCACTGAGAGTAGTTTAGCAAGTTTTTCAGTTACACAGATTTCATTAGTGACTGGGAAAAAGAATGATTTTTTCTAAAAAAATGCCAAGGCTACAACTCTACAGTTAGTTTCCTTATGTTTTTACTGGCCACAGAACAAACTGCTGATCTGTAGGAAGGGGTCACTTTGGACCATTTTTGTTCTAGTCAAATATTAAGCAGCATTTTGCTAAAAACTCAGTATTTATATAAACATTAACTCATTTTCAGATCACATTTCAACATTTTTTCAATTTCTTGAGGTTTTGCAGAAAAACGTAATGATGCCCATTAATAATCATAGTTCAACGAAAGGGACCTTAACAGACTTGAATTAAAATTACCAGACCATCAGGCAAGATCAAGTCATTACTACTTAGTTTTTTTTATCCCATAACATTGGGATCAGGATCAGGATCAGGGCCTGTAGCAATCTACCTGAAGAGTGCTTGCAGAAATTTTCAAGATGGATCATTTACTACTACAGATATTGCACACTATTCCAAGGCAATTAAACATGGCACTAAAATAGGGCAATAGTTGTTAAACAGCCGATAATAATAAGGTATTACTTGTTGCATGGGAATTGAAAAGGTTCTTGATATTATACTAAATCAAGTATGCATAGTATTTCTGTTTCTCAGAATCTTCTCCCTGCAGTGGTAACAAAAGGAAAATGTGGTAACATTAGAAAAATGTTCTGAAAAAAATGGAATTTTATGAAAGTTTCTTCCTATGTGCATACTTTGAAATGAGTATAATAGCTTTAATTTGTCTTACACTGCCTTCTGACCCACTGATGACAGAGAGAAATTTAACATTAACTTGTTGCTTCCTAAATGAGAACACGCAGCAAAAATATCTGAGATGTCATGTAGCCTGAAAGAGGAAAATCAATAAAAAAGGGTTCTCTCAACTCCTGAAATAAGTAAGATCATTTATACCTTTGTCTCTTCATAAAAATTAAAACCCAGTTAAAATGATCATTTCTCACTGTCTCATACAACATGATCCTTCAAAACCTAAAACTCATAGGCCTATCAGACTCATCTCTACAATGGTTCACTAGCTATCCAAGCTGTTAAGTGGCAGTCCAAACTTTCCTCCTTACAGTTACAGAAGGGGTATCCCAGTGTGCAGTCTTGGGGCCTTTATTTTTCAACATCTTCAATGAATGACCCATAGACAGCCTCTAATCATGCCATGCTGTTACAACACACAGACAACATGATGCAACCTGTACAACAGATACTCTTAACTCATAGCAAACAAAAAACTCAAGAATTTACTCCTTTCAGTCTTGTCTGAATAACTCCCATTTCCTACTAAATCCCAACAAGACCTAATTTATCTTCTTCATTTCCAAATTACACAATGATGGTATGCCAGACCAAACCAGTTCTTTCTTAACCGTACTGAAATTCACATCTTACTTATACCCAGTTACTCCGGGTCACTACTGATGATAACTTACAATTTGGCTAACATATGCAAGAAGCAGTAAAAAAGACATATCAGAAACTTGGGACCCTATGCCACATAATTAAATTTCTCTCTAAAGACAGCAGAAAAACTATAGCCTCTGTATATGTTGCCTCCAGCACTACCTTGTTCCTCACCCATATACATTAATCTGGACTCTTTAACATGTCTACTGCATTACAACTATACTACAAAATTCACATGCAGCCTTCTCTATAGTTTCATTATTGTGTAGCCCTCCAAAAACTCAAATGACTTGAACTACTGAAACAACTCACAGATACTCAACAACATAATGCAGTCTACAAACCAAACATATATACCAGTATACAAAAAAAATCCTTATACCATACAAGCCAATGGGAAGCCAGCAATCAACATACAAATTCTTACTATGAATACACACAGCTAACAATTCAGCAGGCAAAGCCCTATACAGGCCTTATATGGTAATCATATATCCAGAATATGGAATGCTCTCCATTTAAATATAAGGCTCAATGAGAATCTTTCCTCATTTACAATGTAAATAAATCGCCTGCAAACAATCTCGTGGCTATACTCTTGTAATAGAATAGGATAATCCCAACATTCCTCTCCCTTTACTTTCCATCTCTGTCCTTATCACCAGTCCTGGCCATATGTAAGCTTGTTGAAATAATCAAGAGAGACTTTTTGTGCAACTAAACTGTAGATAATGACAGTTAAAGTCCTTCAGTTCCATCCAGTATCAACTTTTTCTATTCTCACTTACCCTAGCTCTACTGGAAATAACTACACCACTTTAAAAAGACCTTCTAATACTTGGTCTTACAACATAACTAGCATTCTGTAGAAACTGGTTTCACCTTTATAGCTTGTTGTTCTCCTTTTATATTACTCTGGTTTGCTCAATGGGTAAATACCAGAGAAGTGTACAAGTTGCAATAAAGGAGTGTGCAGATTTATGCATGTGTTTTATGATTCTTTTGCTTGGATTATTTTATGAGGTTTGGTAACAGATCGATTTGTCCAGGGGCATCTTCAGGTAGGGGTTAGGTAGAAATAGTAATGGGAATTAAGAGAGTAGGGGAAGAAAGCTTGTTGGGGGGTGATGAAAGGGTTAATGGGAAAGTAGGATGATTAGGAAGAAATTAGGTAAGAGTAGGGAGGGGTTTAATGGGTTTTATGTGAGTGTAACTGTGTAAGGAATCACATTTGGTTTGAACTTGCTACTGCAAGGATTATGTCTATGACAACCTATAGGTACTTGGAGAACAGGTGCGCTTTGGGTTCATTTTGGTAAGTATGATGAAATTGGGTTACTCTTCTCAGTGTTCTAGATATTGCTGTGAGATACAAACATTTGGTTTTCCTATTGCAGCTGGGGGTGCAGGAGTTTAGAATTTATTTCAGTTGTCGGTAGAGAAACAAGGCATTTTTCATGGGCTTTCCTGGATGACTGCTTTTATCTCTGAGTCAGCCTCTTCTTTTAATACACAGTGGTTAGGAGTTTGTTTCACTGTCTATCAATATCCCTCGTTTTGTTTAATCATTAGAATTTTATTAGGTCCCCTGTTTGGGTCTGTGTTCCTTTTCTCTCGGTTCTGAGTTGGTGGAGGGGTTTCTTTATCTTGTGGTGCCTTTAGCCCCTTTTTCATCGTTGGTGGTAGTGGTGTAGGAAGGGTGGAAGTTCCAATGAATTTGAGTTAGTATCAGGTTATTAGAGCAGATCATTAAATTCTGCTGTATTGTCTTGCTTGCACTGCATTTTTTTATTTTATGTTTCATTCTTTCTTAATCGTGTAAATGTCTTGGGGCTTGCGAACCTTGAGGTGCATGTCTGATTTGTGCATCTTAATTCAGGCAGCTAAAGGGGTTTTTGGAATTAAAAAAAATATTTTAGTTCTAGCACGTGATTAGTCGCTACATGCTAACCATGGCTTTCAGCCTTGTGGTGCAGGGGAAGTGGACAGAGCCAAGACTACAGGGGTCCTCCTAGGAGGCATTGCCAAATCAGAAATAGCTTGGGAGTAAACTGTTGGCTCACTGTTTCTGAGACCTTAAGAATTTTACTTAGTGGATGTTTCCATATGTAGGCTTGCTGATATTCTTCTATACTGGCTTTGTCAGTAGTAGGATACAGGGTGTGGTAAAGGAGAAAAAGGGTCTGCATATAGCACTTTAATTTGACTTTTCATGCCATTGTGAGATGTACACTTTTAAGGTATTCTGTGATATGCACTTTTAAGGCAATATGCAGTACGCATAGTGTGTTCATTTTGCTTTTAGTCCTTATATTGTAGTGAACCATGCATCTCAGCTGTCCAGATTTTCATGACGTGTCCAGATTTTTGCTTCATGTTTTTGATCTGTCCCTCATGAAAACTGTGGTTTGCTGTAGGTCACTGAGGATTGGGGTCACTTGGCAATGGTACACATCTGGATTTTGGGATTTGTGTCTTTCAGAGGATGCACGGCGGCATGGAGCTTGTTATTCCATCAACTTTCTGGGTTTTAAAAGCAATATTTGAAATCCTTCCCTGTTTTTGGGCCTTTGTTCCTCCATTGTTTAAGCTTTGTCCAAATTTCTTGCACTAAGAGATGGAGAGGTATTTGGTGAACTTTGTGGGAGGCATGACTGATTTGTATGAATTGATAGAATTACAGGAGAGCCTGAGAGAAGGGGAGGTAATTGGAGATCTGGATGAAGTTTGAAATTTGGAGAAGGGTGCTGTTGTGAACTCTGAAATTTTAATTAAGGGATGGTGAGCTTATATTTTGAAGTGTGACTGGTTTAGCCATAACTTTCATTTTAACAGCTCATTTTAATCTTTTGAAGTGTTTACACTTGCAGACAGTAGGGTTTCACTGATTCTTTTCGGAACTCAAATGGTATTGCTTGAAGCTTGTGGTATGTGGCGTTGTGGGTTTGTGGTTTGACAGTTAGAGAGTGTGAAGCAGGGTCTCTGTATTTAAAGACTGTGTTGTCTTTTGGTGTAGTTTGAGAAAATGCACAGTTCTGATTGTGTTCGCAGGCTATGAGATGCCTGCATAGTAATGGCCATTGGCTGAGCATACTTGGTTAATGGTTGGGGTGGTATGTTGTGTTGCCTTTCTTGTGGGGGGGGGGGTGGGAGCTTGGGCAGCAGCTCAAAAAAAAAGTACAGCTTTACATCTGATTGTGCCTAATTCTGCGTGTAAGGAGTTTATAGATATAGGATCAGCATTTGTACCAGCAGTTATATTACTTTTTCAACTACTGAATGTTGCAAAGGTGATGAAAGAACTGAAAGTGGCCAGTTATGGATACAGGATACCTCATAACTGTCCCTGGGTTTTAGGCACATCTCTGATTTTGGGTCAGATGGTTAGTTCTGTAAATCTTAATTATGCCTTAAACTCATGGCGGTGGAAAATGGTGGTGAAATACACTGGTTAGGTAATGATAGTGATGAGGGTTATAGACGTATTTTACTTCAGAACATGTACAAATTCCCATTCGCTTATTCTATCAAGGCCACAGGTGAATGGTATTAATATTTGAAATGTGTCCTTGATTCATATTGTGTCAGGGATTATCCCTGATTGGTTGGGAGCTATGGGTGCAATTTCCATTGGAGGTCCTGAATTTTGCTAGGGGGGAGGCATAGTGTGGTCCATTTTTCAAAAGTTGTAGGTTTCTGGTGAATCACTACAAGGATATGATGAGCACAGCCTCTAAATAATGAGATACAATTGAGTTTCAGACTTCAAATCTGCATGCCAGCAGCTTCCCAGTTCTATGGAGCTATGTTTTAAATGGGTTGCTTATATAGGAGAAGCTGCTCTTGTATTTCAAACAAAAAAATAAATAAATAAAGATTACATCATGGTTAGGTTATTTTGACACAAATCCAGTTATTGTGGTAACTTTCTAAGTTATAGTAGCTAGATATAGTAGATCTGTGCCTATTTTGGGCATTTGTCAAAAATAATAATAATAATAATAATAATTATGGGGGTAGGGTGGGGGTTCTCCCAGACTGGTTCTCAGCTGGACGATGAGTGCTGAATAACGAGCTTTGGGCACTTAGAGGCACCCAAAAATAATGGTTGCCCAACATGCATGCACACTGGAGCACTAATACATGTTTGCCATTTTGGTCATCTGATTTGGTAAAAATAATAATAATAACAATAATAGTAAATATAAAAAAATAGAAATAATACAACAGATGAATAGCTGAATGAAAAGGGGGAGAAGGCAGCAAGGAGGTCAATGTGTGATCATAGGGTAGCACATGACCCCCGGGCATTGCGTTTTCTTAGAAGTGGGGAACACTAGTCTCATCAGGTGGAGCGAATGAGCATTAAGAGGAATGCAGAGGAAGAATTTACTATCAGTTTAACTAGGGAGGTAATGATGAGGATTACATAGGCTGGTTTACTTATCAAAAAAAAAAAAAAAACATCTGAGTAGCTAGTATCATTCTTATCTTTTTACCAGGGATATTAGTTAGATATTCCCGTCACCAAATGGGCAGCAGTGGCTTTCACGTGGAAGTCAAGGAAAGGGAACCATTAGGATTTGGGGAGTATGTTTCCTCATCAGAAGGTACATTTGAGAAGTAAGAAGGCCCTAATAATGGTTTACAGTGAGGTTTAGATTATAGTTCCTCCAGGATATGCATACTGAAGCATATCTGTAACTGGGAGGTTTAGAGTTTGACTCATTGCAGTCATTTGTTTGAGTACTGTGGTTCAGAGATGGGATGCCTGAGTTGAAAGCTATGTGAAATGTCTGGACTGTAAAGATTCATTAAAGTATTCCCAGAGGATTATCATTCTGGGTGTGGCGAGTTGAAGTGGTAAGTAAATGGGAGCAGAAAGGTGGGGGGTGTGTGTTTTTTGTATCTTGTGGGACCGAGTGGTTGAGCGAAGAGGGTGGCTTTTCTGTGGTGGTGAGTGCCACTCTACATGCATGTTTTCCATCTGAAACCTGTGGTTAATTTGGTAACATTATGTGGGGGTCATGCTGGGTAAAACATTCCCATTTGCACAGAGGCAGTTACAGGTTCCATAATCTGCAGCATTGGCAGGAAGTATGGAATAGTTTACATTTTCTTTTTCCTGGTTATTGCATCTAATGCAGTGTTAGAATGTGGGAGATTTGTAAAGCCCTGCTCAGAAGCATTTCATCATAGTTTGAGTGATCAAAGGCTCTAGGTATATTTATAGTTCTCAACCTTTCATTTCCAAAATGAGGAATGCCACCTCTCATAATGTGGAATAAATGGGTAAAAGGTTACTCACTGCGACTATAACTAGGAAGCTCATATGATTTGGAATAATATGTTTCAGTTCCATTTACCATTTATATCAGTTAAATTGTTAACACAGCATATGTGCAGACTCGTTCACTGTGGAACTTTGAGGAAAATGAACTTTTACGACCCTGGATAAGGAATGTTCCTCAAAATGAGGTACACTTGAGAGGTATTATAGATGAATTTACTCCTGTTTTAAGCATATTAAGTTTCACTGCTGTGTACATCTTGCTGTTAGAGTCATTAAGTGGCAGCAAGTGATTCTATTTACCCCACTTAAGTTATCCTTCATCGCAGTTTTAGTTGTATCATACTCCATTTGGTAGAACACTTTAAATTCCATGTTTTAATAGGTGTAATTTAAACACATAGGTTCAGTTACTGCTGCTTGTATCAAAAGACCAATTTTGCTGCAGTATGTTTCCTCGCTGGCTGCTGAAGTTTTGCTGAGGGACGCGGCAGTGCCAGATTGTTGAGGATAGGGGATGTGGGGCATTGCAGTGGCTGAGCAGTTGATGAACTGAACAGGGTAGGCCCTTGGCAGCATCTAATCCTGTCATTAAGAAGTTTTGATTTATGGATATGCGGAGGATTTACAGTTTTCTTTTGCAGATGGTAAGGTTCAGAGATGCTTCAGTTGGTAGCCTGAAGGAAGTGCATTTAAAAAGTGATGGTTGCTGCTGAGGTAGATGTTCTGGTCAGGGGAGTGGTGCGCAATGAGGTCACAGATGGGCAAGTACAGAGTTTGCATCTGTTGGTGGCTTGAAGGAACTGGATTTGAAGGGTCTTGGATTTTGCTGTGGTGCATGTTCTGGCCACTGGAGTACTGCATAATGAGGTTGCAGGTAATTTTAATTTATTAGGTGTTCATTAACGCATATCAGAGTCAGTGCAGTGTAGGAGTAGTGTGTGGACAGGTGAAGATGAGGTATGTCAAGGGCAGGGTGAAGCAGATTTGGGGATTGTTCTTACAGAATTTGAGGTTGTCTGCATGTGGGGTTGAGTCACAACAACTTGAGGTTGGGTCAGATTTTGTGGGCATGGTAAGTGGGTTAAACTTTTCCGGTGACAAGGCTGTGCAGATGGGTTGCTTGGTGGATTATGCTACTTTGAGAGTTTAGAACTGCTTTCCATTGGAATTGGCAGCAGGATGTATTACTATTAAATTGATCTTTTTGAAAAAGAAATCTCATTTTGGTCATTATTATATCGTTGCATGGCAAAAGGATGTTGCAGTTAGGTAGAATGGCATGTAGTTGGGCTTGCTTTGTTTTGGATGGTGTTGGGGTGTTTAAAGTGTTGGTGGTATATTTGGCAGATAATGACCTGGGAAGAATTACAAAGCTACTGTTGGTAGCAGGATAAGTGAGGATATGTTTGATTTACAGATGTTATACAAGGATATGGGTATCACTTTGGAGTTGGAGCAGGATTGTTGGTTTAATTTTGGCTGTTTTGACAACTGGCTGCTTCTGGATATTTATATGATAGGGCTTTGGGAGGCTGATGACAGGGCTCCAGTTGGTTCAGAGAGAATGGAGTACACCGAATGAAGTTTGGCTTCATCCCTTTTCAATGTGCGGTTAGGTTTGTTTTGGAAGGTTATGGTGGAAAAGGAGGGGGATGGGTCTGGTCAGGCTGGTGGGCAGAGAAGAAGGGTAGGCTTGTCCCTCTTCTCTTCCCCCTTTGGTGCTGGGTGCTCATTTCGGTGAGTTGGGAAATAAAAGTTAGCAGTTGGACTCTGCTTGATGAGTAAAGGTAAAACAGCAGAGGTAAGGATGCTGCATATTTGGTTTAATGTTTAATTCAATAAGTGGGAAATGCGAATGAGTGTTGGGATGCTGCTTGATAAGTAAAAGAAGCTTGTGGGGTAAGGACACTGCTTATTTGGTAAGGATGAGTGAGGTCATGCTGCCCTAGTCTACAGTTATAGGGACGTTTATGCTGTGATTAATAAATCAAAGTATTGGTCAATAAGGTTATTTTTATGGAAGTTTAATAAAGGTCATCAAACATCATATGGTGTGATGTGTGTTTATTGAAGGGGACCGGGACAGATTTTTCTGTTTTAATGACTTTGGTACATATATTATTGTAACACTGGAATTTTACTCCCTTGGCCTCATTTGTAAAGGGTTTCAATGATCAGTTGGAATTTCATGGCAGGTGAATAAATAACAAGTATAGATTGTAGCCAAAGATATATTTGGCTGCTCTACTACATGCAGAAAGTCGACTCCATGAACTACAACATCAATGAGCTGCTTCCTCATAGACTTGTAAGTCAGTGACTAATAGTAGAAGTGTTATGTTTGTAGTTTGGTGTGCAATCTTTGTCTATAGCATTTTGAAACATTAGATTACCATTAATAAAAAAAAAATTCAAAAAAATATATACTGCCTGACCACCAACACTGTTTGGTGTGCATCCTGTATGCACATGCAGCAATATATATTAAAAAAAAAAATCACATGATATTTTTCTGAGTGGACCAAATTCTGCCACAACTAATACAGGACCTGGGAGCTTCATACAAGTACATGGATACATACATATATATCTATATAGCTGTAGCTATAGCTATATCTATATATCTATAATTATATATCAAGCTATATATATATATATATATATATATATATATATATATATATATATATATATATATATATATATATATATGGTTCCCATTCAGAAGCCTGAAACATCATAAGCCTGAAAATCAAAATCCTGAAACCAAAAGCCTGAAAATTCAGAATCCTGAAAACTCAAAATCCTGAAAGCCCAAAATCCTGAAAGACCAAAATCCTGAAACTCAAAATCCTGAAAACACAAATAATGCTAATATGTCACTATAAAGACACTAATATCTACCAACTGACCCTGACCCTAACCCTAACCCTAAGGTCCGTCACTATCGCACACTCACCTGACCCGCCCTAACCCTAACTCACTTAAACCGCCCCTAACCCCAATATTTGTCACTATTGCATACATGCCTAACCTGCGCCTAACCCTAACTCACTTAAACCGCCCTAACCCTAAAATAAAACCAACCGCACACTTACCTGACCCCAACGCATGACCTAACACCACAGGGCTAACAATAGCAAAGCCACAATGACATCAGTATGTCTATTTTGTGTTTTCAGGATTTTGAGTTTCAGGATTTTGGTCTTTCAGGATTTTGGGCTTTCAGGATTTTGAGTTTTCAGGATTCTGAATTTTCAGGCTTTTGGTTTCAGGATTTTGATTTTCAGGCTTATGATGTTTCAGGCTTCTGAATGGGAACCATATATATATATATATATATATATATACACATATGTATATATATATATATATATATATATATATATATATATATATATATATATATATATATATATATACACACACACACACACACACACACACACACATATATATATATATATATATATATATATATATGGGTCTACTTCATAAGATCGACAGACCATTTGATCAACATTTATTTGGTCGACAGCTCATTTGGTCGACAACCAGTATTCAAGGCAAAAACCTGGGATTTGCCACCCTCCCCAATGTTGTGCGACCCTGGATTTGATATATATAGTTAGAGAGTGTGGGGGGCACAACTCCGACATTGGGAGGGTGTGAGGATGATGCCCCCCACCTATTTTCGTTTAAAATGTGTAGTTTTTGTTGTATTTTCATGTTTTAAATGGAAATAGGTGGGGGGCTTTGCCCCCCACCCCCCCTAACTATATATATATATATATCAACTCCAGGGTCGCACAACACTGGGGAGGGGGGCAAATCCCTGTTAAATGCCTTGAATACTGGTTGTTGACCAAATGAGCTTTTGACCAAATGAATGTCGATCAAATGGTCTGTCGATCTTATGAAGTAGACCCATATATATATATAAATATATATATATATGGCCGTTGTGGGCCAATTTCTAGCTCTTTCAAGTCCCCCTGTATAAAACCCACTTTGGCATGTTTTTTGCGCTTGTTACTACTCAGCCAAGCTCCTTGTGGTCCTGCAGAGTGGTGCTAGCAGCAGAAAGGCTAAATGAGCGACTGCTAACCTAATTAAAGTGTTTTTTTTCCTGCTACTACCTGGGCGACTGTTTAAAGTTGTTTTTGCACCTGCACTTTTAAAGTTTGTCATGTTTGTTGCATTTACCTGTTGAGGCTACACACTCAAGTGCGCTAGCCTGTGTTACATATTTATTGCATTTTCCTGCTGTTTGTTGCAAAAAAGAAAAAAAAAAATATCCTTGTTTCCCGTCTTTCCTGACCTAGAGTAGTCCAAATACAGGCTTTGCTGTATTCTGGACTTTTGGAAAGTTCCTGTGTTGCCCATTTCCTTTCTTGGATAAAGGGAGGCTTCTTTGTTTACCAGTGGCAGTGGGGAGCTTAGATCAGCCTATCTATCCCTGGAGGAGTGTTCCCAGCACAAGAATCTGGTAATCTATTGGTGGTTTTGGGCCAATTTCTAGCTCTTTCAAGTCCCCCTGTATAAAACCCGCTTTGGCGTGGCTTTGCGCGATTTTGCACATAGCGCAGCATCGGGCAGCTCCAATTAATTGGGTTTAAACCATCTAGGCTCCACAAAGTCTGCTCTTCACTTTTTCCCTTAGAACTGATCTAGTTCTCATAATAAACACCCTATTCCTACTCTAAAGCCTGGCACTTGCTCACTAAAGCAATTATATAAGTCAGCACTAAAAAATTAAAAGCACTACACCCTCACAAACTCCCCTTGAGTACCTTGTTCCCCATTGGCCCTTTTTTTCAATTATAAGGGAATTCCCAATACTATTCTAGCATGTCCAAAGGTCAGTTGTCAATCTCCTCTATGGTCCAGCTGGTGAATCTGGGAAACTTGAGGCAATGTTACAACTGCCTCATGTACACAGACAACCCTCTCCTCCTTCCAACAAATTCCAACACATGTGAGAGATGCAACCATATAACCAAACTAGAGGCTAACCTCTCTCAATTCAGTACTGGTGTAACCAGTCAGGAGGAGAAGGAAACCACACTCATTACAATTCCAGTCTCACATAGACCTACCACAACAGCAAACCAAACACATAAACACACAAAAACATACTCGGAGGCTCTAAATAAAAATCTGCCTAAGCAGCAGAGACCTCCAAAGCAGACACCCAAGCAACCGCTACCCCAAAACAAAGCACATGCAACACATAGCTCACAAAGCCAGTGTGCCAAACAGTCACAGCCCTTAAGGCTAAACAACACACCTGATACACTTGTAATAGGTGACTCTATCATCAGGCACACTGACGTTCCGCTCACCAGGCTGAACAAGGAGAAGGTCACAGTGAGCTGCCTGTTGGGCGTTAGGATCTGCCACGTAACACAAGCACTCAGGTCACCCTAGGCAAGTACAAATATGACTGAGTCATTGTCCATGCTGGTGTGAATGACCTGAGATGTACCTCCCTGGACTACATGAAAAGAGACATAGAGGAGCTCTCTGAGCATGTAGCCGGTATGACCCTGACTTTGAGGAGCATCTTACTCTCACCGAGAATGATGCCACAATATGAAGACAAGATGATCAATTTTCTACAACTGGCTTAAGTATTGGTGTCATTCAAAGGGGATCCAATGCCTGTCTGCCTGGGATGACATGCTCGACAAGCCATAATGCTTCACTAGGGATGGCTTGCACCTGTCACCCCTGGGCTTTCGGATATTGGCAAAGGCCCTTGCCACCCCCATAATGCCTTTTTTAGGCAAGGCTCAAAAGACAAACCCACCTCCATAGGTATCACAAGGGATAAGAAACTAAGAGTAATGTTACTCAACACAAGAAGTGTAAACCTCAAGATGCATGCACTCGAAACTCTCCTTAGCATGGAGAACATCGATATCTGTGCAGTAACAGAAACCTGGTTCAAGGCTCCCGAGAGCACCCCGGCACTACCAGGTTATACCTCATACCATGCTTTTCGGCCCCAAAACGTGGACCGAACCACAAAAGGAGGGGGAGTATCAATATTTGTCAAAGATACCCACACCTCCAGGTTGGTGGCACAGCACGAAGCATCAGAGACTATCCATGTGCAACTAACAGTGGGTAAAACTGCCTTCCAGTTTATAGCCTGCTACAGACCACCCTCCCAAACCCAGGAACCCCACTTGGCCTTCCTGAGAACACTGGAAAATATGAAGGTCTCTCCAAACACCATTACATTGGGCGACTTCAACTACCCAAACATAGACTGGGAGCATTACTCTAGCTCCAACACCCTAGCCCAAAGGTTCCTAGAATTTATAAACTCAAATGCTATGGAACAACTTGTTACCACTCCCACAAGAGAGGAAAACATACTTGACCTGATCATCACCAACATGGGGGCTCTATGCTCCAGACCAGAAGTGTATCCCTCACTGGTAAGATCAGGCCATAAACTAATCTCACTGGATATTCACATCCCGGCCCCACCCCCTGCCCAGAAAACCACAGTGAAAAACTTCTCTAAAGCAAATTTCACACTCCTCAAAACCAAGGTGGAATCCTTCAAAGCCCCCGAGCCTGTGGAAAATACGGCCCAGATCGCAGAATCCTTTATAAACGCATTCTATGAACACCTTCAGGAATGCATGGATCATGCAATCCCAAATAAAACCAAGACCCAATCCTCCAAAGGCAAGCGTCCTGTCTGGTGGACCCCAGCCATAAACAAACTATACAATAGAAGGAGGAAGCTACTACATGATAGAGCAAAATCCCAAAAAGGGAAGGCATCTCTGATCAGTATTAGCAAAAAACTACGGGCACTCATAAAATCGTCTAAGGCCAGCTTTGAAAGAAAAATTGCACAGGACACTAAGGATAATCACAAGGCTTTCTTTAGTTATGTTGGGAACCTGGGTGGAATTCCCAGATATGCTCAGAATTAGTCCAAAATGACAAAAAAATACACCGAACCCACAGACATTGCCAACATCCTAGCTGACAGGTTCAGCGCAAACTCCCCCCCTCCCCATCAAAAGGGCAAATATCTATCCCATGCTTACACTCAGCCTGGGCTAAATGAAGGATGTACTATTAGTAGTATATTGAAACTTAAAAGTTTAGTTCGTTAAAATTTGTACAGTATTATTTATAGACATTTTTGAAACAGGTTATTATTAAAAGAGTGAGGGTTTATTATACATATACAGTTTATAAACACAGATTCTGCGTAGGTGTTTAGTATATGTATACATATATATATCTATATATATATTTTTTTACAAATTTGTATAATTGTTTATTGGTTTTAAGCATTTAATGTTTTATGTTATGTTTTTTTAAAAATGGGTGTCATCTTGTGTTTCAATTCATTTGATTGGTTAATTGAAAGTATTCAGCAGTATTTAACTTGAATACTTCATTTTGTTAATTGTCTGAAGAAGTTTGTGTTTTACATAAACGAAAAGCGCTTAACTTTTCCTATCATGCGTGTCTTCCTTATTTCTCTGCTCAGTGATTTGATAAACCCCTATTTCACTAGATGGGTTGCAAACTGGCTCAAGGACAGAACCCACATGGTTAGAATTGCTGGAGCCATGTCAGACTCCAAACCAGTTACAAGTGGCATCCCACAAGGCTCAGTCCTGGGACCTCTCTTGTTTGGTATATATTTCACGGAGGTACAGACCAACACAGAAGGACTGTGGCTGACCAAGTTCACAGATGACTGCAAACTAGGCACCATAATCGGCTCTCCAGCCGACACAAGCATCCTACAAAAGGGCATCATAGAAACAGACAACTGGTGCCAGAGCCATGGCCTCAAGCTAAATGCCAAAAAGTGTATAGTCATCCCCTTTGGCAAAAACAAAGTGCCCACAAATTACCACATAGGTGGTAATCCATTAAGTATGGAAGAAGTAATTAGGGACCTGGGGACCCAAGTTGATAGTAATCTCTCATTTGAAAACCACATGGCCAAAGTGGTTAGGAAAAACATTTTATATAGCCCACCTAATCATGAAGTGATTCACATCTAGATCATCATGCCTCTTTACTCATCCTTCATCAGGCGCATAATTTAGTACAATGCCCCTTTTAGGATGTACCTTACCAGACACCTGCAGCAACTGGAAAGACCCCAAAAGTACCTCACCAAGAGGATCAAATGGCTCAAACAGATGCCACATGCTGCCCGGTTAAATAAACTCCAGCTCTACTCAGGGGCATACTGCCTGCACAGAGGCGATCTGTGCCTGATGTATAAAGCCATGTCTAACCCGGAATTAATGGACATGCTGCACCTCAGAAAATCCAAATCCCATCGAGCTATGCGCTCGAGAGACTTGAACCTCAGCAGTGAAATAAATAGGACATGCTGGAGGGACAGATTCATAACCCAGAGGCTCCCTTCACTCTGGAATAAAATCCCAGTCCAGGTTAGGCAGAGTCCCTCATTGACTCTCTTCAAGAGGAATCTTGATGAGTGGATGGGAGATTATAGGTTTGCCCCCGGTATCACTTCTGTGTCACTGTTAGACAGAGTCACAGTATACTAACCTCGAAAAAGGGCATAGCAAAATTCATTTAAGATGGGTGGCGAAAGCCAAACACACTCTGGCTAGGCTTATAAATGCCCTAGGGCAGATAGCCTAGTATGAACCTATGAACCTATATATATATATATATATATATATATATATATATATATATATATATATATATATATATATATATATACACATATAGATATAGATATATATATATATATATATATATATATATATATATATATATACACATATATATATATATATATATATATATATATATATATATATATATATATATATATATATACAAACATTACAGGCATGGGCAATAATGCCCTTCTAGCCTGCCAATATACCAAAACAGTTATGAACTGTTATTCCCATAATAAGTTTCCAGGTTGTTCTTAAAAACATCTAAACTAGTGCTTGCTTTATGGCAATTTTTGCTGTTTTATGTATCAGCTAAGCTTCTTTTCAGTGAACCAATTAGTACAGATCTCATTCCTGTATAAACTTTTTTAATTTCTCCAAGTCTTTTGGGTTTCTAATACCATGACGGGAATGGACCCCATTCCTAAGTCAAAGTACGATTAAACTTCATGAAATTAGTATTGTTTCACTCTTTGATGTCAGCCAAAAATGCTCTTCACAGCACCCGCAATGTGCCCAGTAATGACTCCTTCTGCAATTCGTACGGTGTTGCATGAACTGGTAACATATCTAAATATGATTGTAAATTCTTATCTAATCTTCTTCATAGGTTCTCTAATGATTCTCTACTGCTTTTTGATAACCCGAAACATTAACAGAGATAGTTGTCTGTAAATGCCCTATATACCTGAATAAGGTCTTCTCTTAAATATCTATATGAGGCACTGTACAAGTTCAAATATTTCAGTCTTTCGTAATAACTTACACTTTTACATCCATAGATGTTCTTAATATATTTCCATTACAATCATTCAGATTTATTTATACTTGTTTTCTTATAAGATTTCCATATTTTATTCCATACTCTAGCTTGGGCCTAATGTAACTAACAACCAATGATTTCATCACTTCTGATTTCCTAGACTTTATAAATCTTTTTATACAAGTAACTATCATTAACCAGTTGCTTGATATGATTAGAAAAATTCAAAACTGAATCTACTTATATATCCAGGTACTTAAATGAAACTACAGTTTCACTATGTGCTGTATTAAATATTCACTTTTTAGTCTGTGTCTCCCAAATCACATATGCTTTGTTCTTGTGCTTATAAGCATATAATTTTCCTGTGCTCAAATGGTCAATTTAGTCAAGTCCTTTTGGTGACATTCCCAATCTATAACACCCATAAGCAGTTTAGTAATTTTCATGTAATCTGCATACAAGCTTTACAACATTACAGATGAAAAAGATAGATCTAAAAAACACAACCTAACAAATACAGGCCAAGGTCAGAGCCCTGTGGGGCACCCTGACTGTAAACTAGAATTTTGCCTGTCCAATTGCTGTATGACACTTGTTATGCCCTATTTGCAAGATATATGGCTATCCATCTTATCCAGATGATATCAGCACTGAATTGTTTTAATTTCTTGATCAATGTTTTGCGTGTGACACTATCAAATGTTAAATTTAAGTCTATAAGAATTTCATCACAGCACAATTTTTCATTTATAGCTGTCACAGTCAATAGGAAGTATTAGGCTATCTGCCCTTACAGGCCATTTTAAGCCTTGCCAATTTACTTTTTTTGTGCTTGAAACAACCTATCCCATTTTTTTAAAGATTAGCCTTACTGATTTGATCGTCCTTAATTATATATTTCCCCTCATGGGAATAATTGGGATCATAGTATAGCATAGATAACTTGAGGGGAATCCATGCATGGGCTAAAGTATTTAGGTGCCGCCTCTGTCCATTAGTAGTACAGGGGGTAGTCCTGAGGTAAATTTTCTGTTTCCCACCTGTAGATCTAAGTTGCAATTGAATATGGATGGACAAGAATTAACTTTGTTTCTTTGGATGGGGAGTCTGTTCCAAAACAGCAGTATCCTTTGTGAGGTAGGCTTGTCCCTCCAAACCATTCCTTTGATGTTTCAGAAGACGTTTATATCACCAGACTGAATATTTCTGATGTCATTTGACTTGCATATGTGCAGTAAACTCATCAGTAATGAGTCAAAAGATACCTTTTATGCCAGTAACAGTTCAACTCTTAGCAGTTCATAGGGTACTGAGTAGTGCCAGAGCTTTGAGCTGATCCATTTTGACAGGTTGTTTAGGTATTGTATCTTTTTTAGTAAAGTATCTCTGTGGATGTTCCAGTTGTAGCATGTATCTGAATAGATACATGCCAACTAGAGCATTATATTCAATGACTGGCCTAATGAGAGCCAAGTAAAAGGTGACAATGGCATCCCTAGACTGAGACACAATCCCTTGGTTTATAAGCTGTGAATTATAAATGGACTTTCTTACAACAATGGACACATGGTGGTCAAAGCTAGTGTGATGCCCCAGCACTGGCCCAGTAATCAAGGAGCCTCAATCCTCACCATTGGCAAAAGTGGGGGATGCATACACTGGGAGGATGACAAGTAAACACACACAGTAAAGTGCAATTTCCCTTAAGAGTACACAGAGATCACAGTCAGTCTGGGGCTGGTTTCTCTCTCTTTCTCCAGATCCCCAATAAGACTCCCCAATGGCACAGCTACTGGGTTGAGATCTCATCCAAGTGGCCAAGCTAAGACCTCCAGCACCCTCTCTGTCCATCCTGTGCTTTGTGTCCCTGCCCAAGTAGCTGAAACACACACACACACACACACACACACACACACACACACACACACACACACACACACACACACACACACACACACACTTTGAGATTTGATTTATTTACAAACACACACATACACCTCGGGAAGGCTGGCACAGGCTTACTAGCTATGCTCCCTTTTTCCCAGACTATAAAGTAGTTCCAGCTGCCACCAGCCATCTCTTATCAGCTACTAGAATGCCCCTACAAAGGGTGTCCAATCCTACTGTGTAATGTTACTATTAATCCAAATGGTAGTCTGACCAAGAGCAAGGCTATTTAGATGTGTCCCTGTACAGTGTCACCAAATACATATGCAAGTACTCTCAGAGCTTTAATATGTCTCACAAATATCAACCACAAAGATAGGTTTAAATATATTTAATAATAAATAATAAAAGAACAAGACAATAATCAACCCAGTTACTTCAGAGTTCAAAATCACAGGAAATATTTCAGAACAACATTGCAGGACAGCCTCAAATAAATACATAAAACATCTAAACTAATCTTTGTATTCCTATCTATATATCTAAAATAGATACTATGCCCTAAGTCTTACTTACAGAGCAAGTGCAAATAATGATGATGAGTGGATGTTCTTGCTAGGTCCAAGACAAAATACAAAATGTACAGTCTCTCTCTCTCTCTCTCTCTCTCTCTGAGAGAGTTCTTCAATAAGTATCACATTTTACTGCTGGGTTAGCCTGGTCAACATCAGTTTTTGTCACCTGACTTCAGTTCCCAGGTTAAAACAGAAATTAATAGAATTGTAACATCTCTGTGTTAAAAATGCATATCGCTCAGATGTTTGCCAGATCTTGGAAGTCATAAAACAATAAAACACTTTACATTTTAAACCTAGTAATTATTTTTCTTTCAAGACAATAGAAAAACTTCTAGCTATAGAAAGTCCCCCATATTCATGAAGCTCCGTGCAAGAATAAGACTATTCTTGCACTGAGTGGATCATGTCCATTTAAAACAGCAGCATGCCTTGCATATTCATGAAGACATGCTGCTGTTTAATCTACACAGTAAACCACCAACGACCAGCAAAAAATGATAGTGAACATGCAGTAATGAAGAAATAATTATTATTTATTTATAATTCCTTCAAATCCAGACCGGTTTCGGCTATTCAGCCTTTATCAATGAATACAATAAAGTTTTTTTTAATTAAATGAAGCAGCCTGCATTTATACTAGTCTCTGATTACCTGGAAGCAATATTACAGCACCACCCAGTGGCTGGAGTAACAAAGTGCATGTTCCATTCTTGATTAAAGCATATTACCAGTGACATAAAAATGCCAGAGGTGTAGATATTAAGTCATATTTTAAAGATAAAAATCAAAGCTCTGGAAGTAAGCCATTATATGACATACATATTACAAGGTAATAGACCAATACCATAGTCACTATTTGTGAATGCATATCATAGTGTAAAAAAACAGAAAATATATACCACTAGTATATATATATATATATATATATATATATATATATATATATATATATATATATATTGAAGGGTGATAACCACAAGTTCAAAAGAACTGAATAATAATGAACCAAGTACTGATCATATAATATATTACAAAATAAGGCAAAAAGAGTATAGTGGCCTCATTCTCAGCTATATTATAGATTATAATAAATTGAAATAATATGCTTGTAGATAATACAAGTTCAACATTGTAATTGTACAATACTCAATGTTGAACGCCAACATACCAGATACGAATACCAAACCATACATATACATATTCGTATCCTGAACAATTTTTTATCATGCTTTATAGAGTATAATATGAGCGTTGGTAGGCCTAACCACCATTGAATGGTTCGTACTAATTCTTGATCTATATGAATGTTTGTTGTTGTAACCATGATTATGAAATCCTCCAGTGTTCAGTAAAACTCACAAATGGTCATTCAGACCTGGGGGGAATAAACATCCAAGGTTGGTTATCCAATATTGTTCCTTGTGGTTTAAAATGGTGTGCCAACCCTGTTGGTTGTTCCTATCTCCCTGAATTTTGTCAATGATCATGAACATAAACTGGGCATTGGGATGTTGTATCGTGTGTCTGTATAAAGCATTTGTTTCTTTAATCTACACAGACATGAACTGTGAACAAGTGCAGGGGCATGTCAGAGTAGTGCACGGACACTAAACACACCCCCTGCACTCAGAAACTGCTGTATGGTACGTTCTAAGCTGAACTGGAACAATATTAGAGCTTTGCTCTAACATTATGCCAGTATTTCAGTGTCCACGGACACTGAAATGAAAAAAGTGATCATTTCAGTATACAAATCTAGCTTGCAGTCTTCAAGGCCAATAAATAGAAAGGAGTAGAATGTCAACTACTAGTAGGTAAAGTGTTTTCTGTGTGTAATTAATAAATGGAAATTAGTAGATGCTTGCATGTGTGTCCATGTTTGTGGCCCTATCATCTACAGTTGTACAGGAGATAAAGAAACATTTATGCATACCTATCAATAACATTCTCAGGCTGGACTTTGGGAAACAATAAGTGATACTGACACTTACACACTTCTGGGACATTGTGTACCCATGTATCTTGGGTTCACTGGTCCATGAGCTCCATC
>NC_056737.1:1446997747-1447015247 GCF_019279795.1 Protopterus annectens
AAACACTGTATTGTGCATACTGCTTTACTTCTACAGCGATTATTTGGATTTCATTTAAAACTTTTATTTTATATTTTATAGCACAAACACTAATGGACATCTGGTAAACAAAGCAAGACAGTCTCATAATGAACATAGACTTAGCATTAAAACTTATCTGCCCTTGAAAGTAAACTCACATTCATTGAAACAGCATTGAAACCCACATTTAAAAAAATGCATCTGGCCAGCAGCGGACAAAGATTACCATTGAGCTCTTTTTAAATCATAGGCCCCTTGCACATGAAACATACACGTGTTCTTTGATACACCTTCCTGACTGTATTAAATTATATTCCTTGTATAATACAACACACTTGTTAGGGCATGTTTTAAATTTGTTTTGAATAGTTTTCCAGTAAGCAATGAAACAAAATGCATGAGCCAATAATTAAGAACATTTCCATCATAAAAGTCTACTCAAGCTTCTACAATCTACCAGTTTCGGTAAATATGCACAATTTCTGCAGAAGTAAGTAATCTAAATAATTCCACATTAAGAAGATCTCTAACTAATAAAACAGTTGCTGCTAGCAAATAACTTTAAATGTCATTGTTTCATCTACAAATAAAGTGCCTGTTGCCCTTGTGGAATAAATTGCCTGTTACATAAAAAAATAAGCTAATAATATTGCAATAGGGAATAGATGGCAAACTGATAACCGGTTCTTAGTTACTAGGTATCTCCACCAAAGAGGACATTCACAGGACAGCAGCATCAACCACCTTAAAAAGTACAACACAGTATCAGCAATTTATCTCCATAATGTGGGAGTAGAACCCACAGCCTTCTGCATCAAAAGCAAGTATTTTACATGTTGTGCTACTACTACCACAACAAACTGATTTGGCATAAACAGCACTAAACTTTGCACAGATAATGTAAATTGGCCAGCATTTGCAGCATGTTAAATGGACTTATACAGCCAGTAGCACAGATAATGTGAAGGCAGCACAGATAATGAGATAAAACAAAACTAAATGCAGGTACACACAGTTTTACAGATAAAATACTGATGTACATTAAACGGACTCACACAGCCAGTGCCACAGATAAATGTAAATCGTCCAGCACTGATTGACTAAAACTAAATTGGCCAGCACAAATAAAATAGTGATGTACACGTTAAAACGGACTTGCACCGATAATATAAATCGGCCAGCATTTGCAGATCTAATACTGATGTTCGTTAAACGGACTTGCACAGCCAGAAGCACAGATAACAAATGTAAATTGGTCAGCACTGATTTAGTTCAGCCAGCACAGATAAAATACTGATGTACACATTAAACAGACTTGCACAGATAATATAAATCAGCCAGCATTTCCAGATATAATATGCACGTTAAATGGACTTACACAGCCAGCAGCACAGGACAATGTAAAGGCAGCACAGACAGTGAGAAAATAAAATTAAATGCAGGTACACACACAGCTTACAGAGTTTTGCAGATAAAATAATGATGTACGTTAAACGGACTTATACAGCCAGCAGCACAGATAACATAAATGTAAATCGGCCATCAGATAATGCCATAAATTCACAAGACTTACAGACTTTTGCACACCAGCAGATATACATCCACAGCACAGCCAGAAGCACAGATAACAAATGTAAATCAGCAGTAGAATACGCCATAAATCCACAAGGCTAGCGGACATTTGTATCATCACCAGCAAATAAAATACTGATTAAAGTTTAATGAATTACGGACTTACACAGCCAGCAGCACAGATAACATAATGCAATTTGGCCAGCACTGATGAACTAAAACTAAGTTGGCCAACACAGATGAAAAAAAAACTAAATGCATCAATGGCCAGCAGATAAATCTAAATACAGCAGATAATGACATAAATACACAATAACCATAACAGTTATTGGCCAGAAACTTAAGAATGAACTACAGACTTTTACACACTAGCAGCAGAACAACCATAACAGTTCTACAAACAAACTACGAACTTCTGCACACCAGCAGATATTAAATAATGATTGAACAAACTACTACAGACTTACAACAGCAGATAAAATATCATAAAGATAAAATAATGCACAAGTAACAATTGTTCTTAGGGCCCTTAGATAATAGTTGTTTTCTTACCTGGACGCTAGGATATGTCCACACGTGTGGGGACTCTGCAAAATTTAAATTATGCCACCTGCACACCATCACTGTTATATTTCCTATCGTATTTTTCCTCCAAGTCCAACAGGCAGTAGCTGATGTCATCACGCACCCTGTAGGCTGGTGATGTGTGCTGACATCAGCCAAAAATTTAAAGTGGCAATACAAAATACCCTAGTATTTTGCCTTCAAAACCAGTAAATACAGAGGAATTCAGTATGGTTGAGAGGTCTGGTCTCATACAGTATAGTCACACCCCTTGCTACTGTAATGACAGCACATATAAACATGTTATGTAAAGGAAATCATATACACTTACTAAATTAAGTCATTACTCTGCTTTTTTATAAGACTGGAATGTGAGAAATGGTTACCAATGTTCAGCTATGCTTAGCTGGTTTAAGCATTGCTCAAATGTGAATGCTAACCAGCAGTTAGCTCAGCTAAGTGGATTTGCGCACTGGTGAGCATCACTAAGCTAAGCCTACATGAAGTAAGCACCTATTCATTTAACTGTGTATTAGCATCGCTTACCATTGTGCAAACCCATGCAAACCCACTTAAAGTCATTCAAAACTGCCTTAATCACTCTGTCTCCATCAGCCCTTGTTCTGCCCAGCAACAAAATAAACATAACTTGCAGGTCTTGAACCCAGAAACATTTTACACCCTAGCCATAGCAATTTACCATTAAGCCATCTGAGCTGCAGGATTTTCTGATGTTCTTTTCCAATATATCAAGCATTACAGCCAGTTTACAATAGGGAAGAAACACTGTAGATTCAGGAATGATTGGTATTTACAAATATATACATGAAAAGAAACATATACATATATATAGAGATAGACATGTACGGAGATACATATATATGTATAACAATATATAAATATATTAGCAATAAATATTGAGGTGTGTGTGTGTGTGTGTGTGTGTGTGTGTGTGTGTGTGTGTGTGTGTGTATATATATATATATATATATACACACACACACACACACACACACACACACACACACACACACACACACACACATACATACATGTATGGGGATACAGATATATGTAAAGAAATGTATATAAATGAACATGACAGATATATATATATATATATATATATATATATATATATATATATAGGTCCACTTTTTAATCTCAAAATACTGAAATCTTGAATTTCAGTATTTTGAGACTAAAACATCGAAAGCTCACAAACACAAAACTACACAATCATGAACACTCACAAAATCTAAAGAAATAAAACAAAACAAAATATTCAACCCTCCCCCAAAACAAAACATAAACAACACATAACTACAATCAGAAACACCACCATATGTTCCTTCAGGGGGGCAAGCCCCCCAGTGCCCCCCATGTGGGGGGTTCTGTTCCCCAATACTCCATGTACTTATATATACCAACTCCGAGGTTGCACTAACTCAAAAAAAAAATGCAAAAACACAAACACACTCTTACCTGCCCTACACTCCCATTGAAGCCACATTTACACTCACTAATAACAACCACACATACTACAATCATACTAAAATTCCCATATACAGCACTCACACGCATACAGATTTAACTATGTACCCCGATCTACCCCTAAAACTCCCTACAAAATCTAAAAACAAATACATTTATAGCCAAAACCCTTAAAAATTGAACACTTACTTGAATCTCTATACATAAACGAACATCGGCCTCCATAACACAATATCCTTAAAGAGACAGTACCCAATCACATACATACCACACTACACCTATCGCGCATTTCGGATACTAAGATTTGACATAGTGCAGTTTCGGAAAACTACACTTTCGACATTATGGTCTCAAAATACTGAAATTCGAGATTTCAGTATTTTGAGATATATATATATATATATATATATATATATATATATATATATATATATATATTATTTCTCTATAATATGCAGTGCTATCATACCCCAGAACACCTTAGTACAAGGAGTTTGGAGCAAGCCAGACAAAGTAGGGTGACATGGGTATGGAAATAGGGACACATTGGAAATAATTGGGTAGATAAACTGCGGATGTTGCTGCAGTAACACTGTCTGTCCTAACATATGCTGAATGCAATATCAGATAACTGAGAAATCAATTGCCTGTCATTATGTAGTGAGTACATTCCACATATCATCCCACTAAATTGTCAGCAATACACACCTGTCATGGGGAACAGACCAAATATATGAGCCAGACAACTATATGTCCTATGAACACCTAGAGAGTTGAGACCTATGAGCACAGCTATGTAACATTAGGGAAACTACACTGATCTGACAAGCATGTCACCAAGTAACATCCAAACTACAGTCAAGACATCACATCACTACCCTAAAGCAGCTTTGGGGAATTACATATGCATTAGCTACTACAGCATGCACTACAGGAATGGAACTGTACTGACAAACAGTCAGTGGTGTGAACGTGCATACACACAAACAATTGCACCACAGTAACAGCTACATAACGTTAAACCTACCAAATACTGCAGTATAATGGCTGTGTGCACAGATATATCTGCACAATACCCCGACATATACTGAGCCAGGTCACAGTGCAGCCAGAATTGTGGGGTGTTATAGGACATGTCTCCAGATGCCCATACAAACATATACTGCTGATAGACCACCCATAACTACAGCAGCATGTACAGTTGGATACAAAAGACCCATGCCACTGACATCTGCCTGCCCCCCCCACATGGTCCAGCTAATAAGTACACAGTATGCTGGTACAAAATCATGATAGGCCATACACAGTGGCCAGACTTACACCAACCCCTTAGCAAAACAACTAAAAGGACTGAAGATAGTAAACAGAAAAACACCCAGCCAATAATCCACACATATTTAATATACTGTGATGTCTCAGCCAAAGCCTTCAAGTATTAAAACATTACAAAACATACTTGCCTTAAGTACAAGAAGCAATTAACACCTAATTACATATTTAAATAAACAGCTTCCAATTACACTCCTCATTTAACCCCTAGGGGCTAAAGTATTAAATGATAAAAATGTAAATTGATTCTTTAAATAACAATTGTTCTGCTATAACTGTTCTATCAAACTGAGAAGCAGACCTTTTCCAAAACAGTACCTTGTAACCAACTACTGTCCCCATGGTGAAATGTATTAAAATGTATACATTTTAGTAATCTCTCTCATATGTTCTACCAGCCTAATTTTAAAACACTTCTTATTCTTCCCCACATAAAATTAGTTACAAGGGCATCTAAGAGCATTCTCTATACACCAACCTCTTGGCTATACAGGGTTCAACATGTTGTCCAGCCTTTGCCCTCATATTTATGTCCCCTACCCCACAACATGTGTGGGATTCCACAACATCACTAGGATGATAGTATTAATGACAGCACTAAATAATGATAGACTATACCTATAAACCTCTTACTGCATGATATCTGGACAAAGCCTGACATAATTGGGGGACAGAGGCCCATAAACAGGGCAATATTTGAAATATTGCTGTTATACACTGAGAAAGCTGATGGTGTTACAGGGTTTGCTGTAACATATCTTTTCTGAGGGATATGAAGTCAGAAACACAAATGGATGTTGGCATTTACTGATTGTAATCACAAGAGTATGCAACTAATTTGACAAGGGCAATACCTGTCTGGGGAACAAACCAAACATAACAGGCAAACCTCTGGCCATTATGTGGATAGCCTAACAGTTGAGAGCTATTTAGACACATTACTTTGTCATACTGAAATCCATGCAGAACTAGCATGCCCAGACAAACCCTGTTAAACTAGCAGTATTCAAACCATATAACAACAATACACACATTCTGTCTCTACGTTTTGAACCTTTGCCACCATTTAGTAGGCCCATTTCCACAAGTCTTGTTGTAAGAGGTATTCCCACCTGACATCTGTAACACTATAGCTCACACACCTCAGGATGTCTTCCTCACAGACAAGGTAAAGGGCCAATGCCCATATGAAGTACTCAGTTATAGGAGTGTGTTGTCATGACATTGGCTACTGGAATAACTACACAGCTGTTCTGCATGCAATTAGCAAGTGGGGAACACCAATTGGTGCACAAGCCATCACCTGGTCATGAGCATTACCTACAAAAGTCAAGCTGCCACCTATTCAAACAAGCTCTATACCTGTAGGTGAGAGAGAGAGGAGAGAGAGAGAGAGAGAGAGAGAGAGAGAGAGAGACTGCCAGTCAAGATACCAAACCTGAAGATATTACCCAATCTACTTTCCAAAAAAAAAAAAGTATGTGAAGCAAGTAAGCATGTAATTAAATGCAGTAGGTGGTCTGTAATAATGGGAAATAGAAGGTTGGAAGAATATGTCTCAACAAGACTTGCTGTACTGATGTACTACTGAACAGCACCTATGGCCATAGCATTTGGCTTTGTCTGCAGTGACATAGATAACAGCTGAGGCCCATGACTCACCCCAGGAAAGGACAGCTGATATTTGACAACTACTGGAGTGTCTGTCAAACACTACTGGCTGTGCCACTGCTAGGCCAGCTACTGGGATGTTGTACATATCCATATGTTACCTGTGAATATAACTATGATACATATATTTGTCTTGTAAATCTAAGAGACCTATACAGAGCATGTGCATAGTAAAGTACTGTTGCAGACGTGTGTGTTGAACTGCATGCGATAGAGTGAGTTCATACCATTCAACTGTACAGTGTTCTGCTGGACAATAAGCACATGTGTGCCTGATATCTGTAGTCACTTACACATAGGGTTGTGTTATGTCAGACAAACCATTGGCAAGTCTGTGAACAAAGCCTACTGTGCAATCAACTTACTTATGTATGTTACAGCAATATTAATACAATGTCAATATTGATGTGCCTTTGCCACCCATTTGTGTGCCATTGTCCAAATATCCTGATATAACAGGTTGAGAGGTATGACTGAGCAGCAAGACTGTAAATATAGTGTGCCATACTAACATAAAACATAAATGTATACCAGGTATCACCTGAGCATATGTATGTATGGGTATATTCAGCTGGAAGGCACAAAACAACTGACATAGGTTGCAAGCAGTCTGGTAAATAAGTTGTGCATGTTGTACATGTGTGTAATATCAGTTTCAGTGCATACAACAGACATAAATGTCTACATCTACTGGTTGTTGCATTGCCCTGACACTGATATGGGTACTAGAATAGGCATGATTATCAGGTTCTAATCAGAGAAGTGTCTAAATGTGTTATGACTCTCTGTCCATGCCCACCACAAACAGCTATCTGAACACCTACATACAATGGATATCAAGAGTGTACGCACCCTTGTTGAAATGCCAGGTTTGTGTGCTATATGAAAAGGAGACCACAGAAAATCATTTCAAAACGTTTCCCACCTTGGATGTGACCTATAACCTGTACAATTCTATTGAAAAAAAAAAATTGTTAGGGGAGAAAATATAAAACATAAAAAATGTACTATAAGCTGGTTGCGTACATGTGCACACACTTAAACTAATACTTTGTTGACACACTTGCTGTAATCACAGCATTCCATCTTCTTGGGTACAAACATGCCATCAATTAAAGAGACTCTGATTAACCTCAAATAATGTTCAGCTGTCCTAGGAGGATTTATTTGACATTTACCCAGTTGCCTGCTACAGCAAATGCCATGCTTTGCAGAGAGCTTACAAAGTATCAAATGATTTCATTGTGGAAAGGTATCAGTCAGGAGAAGAGCAGAAAAATTGTCCACAACATTGGATATACCATGGAATACAGTGCAGACAGTCAAACAGTGGAGAAGATATGGGACAACAGTGATGGTGCAAACACCTGGACATCCATCCAAAATGGATGAAATGACAAGACGACGACTGGCCATGGAGGCTGTCAGGGGGACCTAAAGCAACACTGAAGGAGCTGCAGGAATGCCTGGCAAGTACCGGGTGTGTGCCACATGTGGCAACAATCTTCTGTATTCCCCATATTTCTGGCCTATGGGGTAGGGTTGCAAGATGGGAGCCTTTTCTTACACAGCAAAACGTCCAGGGCCAGACAAACATTGCCAAACACAACATTAAGTCTCCCAAATGCATGTTGCACAATGTGTCATGGTCTGATGAGACCAAGGTTGAATCTTTGGCCCACAATTTCAAAAGGTATATTTGGCCCAAAACAACACTTTACATCACCAAAAGAATACCATCCCCCTGGTGAAGCATGATGGTGGCAGTATCATGCTTTGGGGTTGCTTTTCGTAAGCTGGAACTGGGTCTTTAGTCAAGGTGGAGGGAATTATGAACAGTGCCAAATACCAATTATTTTTGTCATCTGCTAGAAAGCTGAAAATGAAGAGGGATTTTACCTGTCAACATGACAATGACCCCATCCAAATCAACAAAATCAACAAATCAACAAAAGAATGGCTTCACCAGATGAAAATTACAGTTTGGGAATGTGCCAGACAGTGCCCAGACCTACATCAAATAGAAAATATGTGGGTTGACCTGAATAGGGCTGTGCACAAGAGATGCTGGATCAAACTGACATATTTATAGCACTGTTGCAAGGAAGAGTGGGTAACTATTGCCAAGTAAAGATGTGCCATGATGATAGACTCCAACCCAAGATGACTGAATCCTGTAATTATCTCAACAGGTGCTTCCACAAAGTATCAGTTTAAGGGTGTGCACACTCATGCAACCAACTTATTGTACTGATTTTAATTTGCATGTTTTCCCATAACAGATTGTTATGTTTTCAATCGAATTGTACAGGCTATAGGTCACATTAAAGGTGGGAATTGTTTTGAAATGAGTTATTCTGGTGGCATGTTACAATATCACAAAGACCAGGAATTGTAACAGGGGTGTGTACACTTTTATATCCACTATAGCTGTATGGACTCAGCAATACCTGACCTGTAAAACCTGCCTCCACCAAGGTAGAGTAAACCCCTTTGGTGGACAGCAGCAATAAACAAATCACATAATAGGTTGCTATAGTGGCTGTACAGGGCCACATAGGTGCAGGCAACAACTTGGAAGCATGTCCACCTCTATCTGAACAAACATGTAAGGTCACAGGTGACTCCCTGTAAGGCTAACTATGAGCACAAATCAGATGTATCCACACCGCCAAGGCCAATGACAGGGGTGTCTCCACATATGTTGTCAATCTCAGAGACAACGACACAATTCACCCTTTACTGGTGGTAAATCACACCTCATGCACACATGCCATGGCTATAGGCAACCTGCATCAGAGAGGTTAGGTGTGAACATCACCCCTTGTCCGCCGTATCCGTACAGGGGGATATGCATATCAACCACACCCCTCCACTCATCAATGGTGAGCAGTTACATATTGCCAACTGAAAGGCAACAACAGCAAGTCTCCACAGGGCCTGATAACATCCCTTTCTGCATCCTACATCAACTCAGGCATATGCTCACAGTACCATCACACACTGTAGTCAAACACAGCATCAGCACCATCCACACAACATCCACATGGAAGATGGTCATTGCCATCCCTCTACACAGAAATGAATGGGGAATAGATGATTATGCAATTAACTGTCCATCACTTGGGGAGCATGACACTTCAGGGCCAGGAGTGCAATGCAAGCTGATATTGTGCTGATAGATTAGAGGTGTATGGTGTTGTTTTGAGTGATGGCAACAAATATCCACTGTTGATGTGCAATTTCTGTCCATACTGTTGACAACTGTATGAGGTCCTATGATGTGTTTCCCTGTTTATGTCTTCTAGGTGGTACGCAGCATCTTAGGCTTCCACTGTATAGAG
Source organism: Protopterus annectens (assembly GCF_019279795.1). NCBI lineage: Eukaryota > Metazoa > Chordata > Ceratodontiformes > Protopteridae > Protopterus > Protopterus annectens. Next base: position 1,447,007,743 of record NC_056737.1, read on the forward strand.
AGGCTGAAACAGCTATCATAATAGAAACCCTCATCCATAACCATGGAGTCATGTTTGGCTGTAGCCAAAAACATCTGCAGGAGAGGATCACCCTGTGGAATGACCTAGTCCACAGGGCAAATGATGTCAGCCTGCACGCATGAACCTATGAGTAGGAGCAACTGACCTCATATGCAGTGTCCGACGAAGGGCTGCTGCCGTAGCCAGGGACTGCTTAGCCACATGTGGGGTTCCAGCCATGCAGACTCCACTGACACCCACTGAGAAGATTCTCACCAACCTTGGGGCACTCACCCCAACCATACAACAGGGATCCAGAATCCAGCATTGTGGAGGTGGGTGGCACCCACACAATGGATGAGGAGCGTGCGGGTAAGGCCTCAGTGCACATTACTAGAGTACTGTAGCATACATAGTTGCATCTGTAGAGTATCTACATGCATATGTCAGATAAGATAGCTGTTGTGGACGGGGTTTTGTAATGCACAGAAGTGCACATCTATGGTGATGGTTAGCATATTTTGTAGTATTGTGGGGTTGTACTGTTAATGTGCAGAAATGCTGCTTCCACCCTGTACAAAGGCCACATGTGAGTCTGCTGACAGTACCTCTCTCTCACAACTATTTAGGTCCCTCTGATCTACAAGTGGGACAGCAGCCTGTAGCTGTTGAGTATGGAATTGTTTTGTTGTGGTTTGCCAAAACCCCAGGCATGTTAAGGCCATGCTATTTGTCATGCACAAAACTGCCACACCTAGCCATATTGCTTGATGTGCATGTTCACTTGTGGTGGTGTTAACTGCAGTGCATCACAGTGGTCACCAAGGGGGCCTATTTGAAGGTTGTGTAACATTCCTGTAGCATTCCTCACAACCTGTCAGTGCAAGACGTCTGGACAGAGACCAACAAAATAGGGAGACAAGCAGGCTACAGTAGGGACATGTATGAAACATTCATCCTATACAATGGATACAACAGTGTACAGACCCCTGTTAAGATGCCAAGTCAAGAGAACACAATATTACATTCCACACCTTTTCCAACCTGTAATGTGACCATAACATGAACAATTAACTTGTAAAACAGAAAAATATGTTAGGGCATCAAATATGGGGTATATAAACCTTACAATAGGCTGGATGCATATGTGTGCACACCCTCCACATAACAAATTGTGGAAGCAGCTTGTGATGTACTGACAGCATTCACTCTACTTGAGTACACACTTGCCATCAAGAACAGGGACTCCATGTAACACTGAATAATGGTCCGCTGTCCAAGCAGTGTATTTATGACATTTGCTCAGTTGCCTGTAACAGAAGCAGCCATGGTTTGCACACATCTTACAAAGCATCAAAGGGATCTCATATTTAAAAGGTATCAGTCAGGAGTAGGGTACAACAACATTACCACAGCATTGCATACATCATGGAACACAGTGGAGACTGTCATCAAAAGGTGGATTAAATATGGGATAACAGTGCTGTTGAAAAGAACCAGATGTCCTTCCAAAACAGATGAAAAGAAATGTCGAGAACTGGTCAGGGAGGCTGCCAGAAGACATGCAGCAATACTGAGGGAGTTGCAGGAATCTCTGGCAAGTACTGGTTATGCAGTACATGTGTCAACAATCGCCTGAGTTCTGCATAAGTCTGGCCTATGAGGTAGGGTCAGTAGATGGAAGCATTTACCAACACCAAACACCATCCAGAGCTGTGTACATGTAGCAAAACATAAAATCAAGTCTCCCAAAGGCATGTGTTGAAATGTGTAATTGTGTAATGAGACCAAGTTTCAAACTTACAGCCACTATCCCTAAAGCTATGTGTGGTGCACAAGCAACACCTCACTTCACCTGAAGACCACCATCCACATGTTGAAGCTCACTGGTGGCAGTGCCCTGCTTTGGGGTTACTGTTTATTAGCTGGAACTAGGCCTGTAGGCACAGTGGAGGGAATTATGAACAGTTCCAAATAACACTCGTGTGGGCCAAAGCCATCAACCATCTGCAAGATGGCTGAGGAAGGAGAGGGGGTTTCAGCTTCCAACACAACAATGACCTGAAGCATACATCCAAAGCTACCTAAGAATGGCTCCACATGAATACAATCAAGGGTATTAATTGGGCCAAAGTCCAGACTTAACACAAATAGTAAACCCCCAGTGTGACCTCCAAAAGCTGTGCACATGAGCTGGCCTTGCAATATGACAGAGATGGGGGACCTTTGCAGGAAAGACTGTCCAAATAATGCCTGGTCAAGATTTGCCATGATGATATACCCCTTCTCAGGAAGAGTGACAGCTGTAGTTCACTTAACAGGTGCTTCAAAAAAGCATTGGTTTAAGGGTGTTCACACTTATGCAACCACCATATCGTATACATCTCACTCAGTATATTTCACAACTAACACATTTCTTTGTTTCTCGATTGGATTGCACAGGTCATATGTCACATTTAAGGTGGGTAATGTTTTTGAATGCAGTATTGTGGTCTCATTTTATATAATACAAGAGCTTGGCATGTTAACAGGGGTGTGTGTGCACTTATCATATCCACATTAAGCTTAGAAGGTTGTTGGTGTAACAGGATTTGTTTGAACATACATTCACTGCTGGTGATGAGGTCTGCAAATCAAATGTATGTCATTAATTAATGACATCAATCCTCATATCATCCCAGTTATGTATCAGACAAACACATGGGGTTGTGAGGAACAGAGCAAACATATGTGCCAGACATCTACACATTCTTCAATGATTTGTACATTTGTGAGGTATGGGCTACAGCAGTTGCTACTGTGCTTATACAGGTGAACAGCAATAATGTGTACATGGGTGCAGTGTGTACTAGAGGAATGGATGTCACCTACTAACAGTACTCATTCATCCCAGAGATGTATATTGTTAGTAACAAGGATTAAGAATGGCTGCAATGCATTATGTTGAGGGCTGTGTGTCATGCATGTTACCTTTTGGGTAATGTGAGGTCTGTGTAATAGCTTTGTGCCACCGCAGTGGCAATAGATAATGGACAGTTGGCAGGTGGTGACATGGGACAGGCAAGTGTGGTGACTATGGCAAGTTTGCGTCTGTAGACACCAGCCATAGCCAGATAACAGGCGAGGTCCCACACAGATGGATGGACAGGGGTGCTCTAAGGAGGACTGCTGCCCATCATGTCCTCTGTCACAAGTGCTGCAGCAGGTGTCACCAGATGCATGTTTTGGACTGTCATGGAGGCACAGGCATGTAATGAATGTGACACCAGACAGATTCTCGGGTCGCGAATGCAACTCTTCCTACTATGCGTGACAGCATCCATGATCTTGCTGATGCCGACCATTATTATGCTGAGGTCATGGATAGATGGTTGGGTCAGATGGTGACAATCCTTGACCGTGGAATGTCTGTGCTAGAGCATGTGGTGGGAGTTGGCCATCGGCCACATGGATGTAGGACAGCACCATGAACAGCTAAGGGTCCACGTGGCCATGCAACTTCTCATTCCAGCAGTGGCAGTACCATCAGCACAACAACAGGGGGGTTGCAGTCAATGCCACAATGCAGCAGGCCATGTGGATATGGTCCTGGCTGGTCCCAACAGGGAAGTGGATCCAGCAGACACACACACACACAAATCAAGATCAGGGAGTAGGACTGCATCTGGCTTTGGGCCTGGTGGTGCTAGTGGGTCCCCTGGCAGGCTCAGTTCCCACATCTGTGGCCAGAGACAGTGAACTGTACACCCTGCCATATATGGTCCACAGCTGTCCAACATACCCCTGTGTAGGGCAGCTACATGGCATGACTGTGTGTATCCATACACACACACAACACCATCACAGCCAGGTCACCTCCAGACTTACACATGCCTCCTTTGCACAGCCCATTTAATGAACTCCCCCCAAACACACACACATATGATGTCAACCAAATGGCTCAGCTTAGGCCTCTGGCAAACCAACATCACACCCTGTGCATATGATGATACCTGTGCCACATCCCTGTCATCCATACCATTGCTGCAGGGACATGCTAATATGCTTCTGATGCATAGGGTGAATTTTGTACAGTTTAGCAATGTAATGATGTGTAAAGTGTTGTCAGCCAGCATATTTAATGGTTACACGTCAGAATGTGTAGCTGTCCAGCCATGATGCATTATTGTTGCTATTAACGCTGACTGAATGTGGTCTCCATAATGTATTCTGATAGCTTTCTAGGTGTCTGTGTGTCAGCAGGATGTTGTCCTGCAGACATTATCTACAACCAGTATGGCATTGTGGTAACACATTGAGTGTGTCATATCCAGGGTACAGCTGTACACAATTAACAGGTCTGTATAACAGTTATTGCATGTGCCAGATAGCTTATAGGGCTAATAGGTGTACACAGGTAAGTGTATGGTGGCTGATGTCAAGAGCTCTTGTACAGTGGACAATGGTAAGTGTAGTGGGTGGAACACACCTCAGATTTGTAAATCCCACATGCCTAGATGGTATTGTGTTGACTCAACACACAGAGAACACTGTTCTCACACACACACACACACGCACACACACACACACACACACACACACACACACACACACACACACACACACATTTATCAGGTCTGAGATTAAAAACCCTACTTATCAAGTTATTGCTACTAAAGTGCTAGGCATTTATTGCATGTGCCATGGAGCTTGTAGAGTAAAGTGTGTTCCACAGTTCCTCTAAGGTGAACAACATCACCAGGCCTTGCACAGTATGGCAATGGGAGATGTACTGGGTGAGAATGGACTAAAAATACTCTATGTTACAGAAATATACGCAATGACCAACACAGATACAGTCATACACACATTTGTCAGACCTGAGGTTAACAGTCCTGCCTATCTCGTCAGTCAGTCCATACTCTTACATAGTTCTTGCATACAGCACGGCCCTTATTGGGCTGAAGAGTGCTGAAGAGTGCCATCAGATTCCTCTATGGTTGATGCAGACAGTGGGCCTCATACAGTGGACCTTGGGACATGTATTGGGAGTACCATGGTCTAAAAAAATGTAAAACCCACACCCCCATTGGATATAGTACTCTCTCAAACACAGGATCCTGTTCTCACAGGCACACAATCACACATTTGCCTGGACTGAGGTTAGAACCACTACCTATCTAGTTATTGCTACTACAGTCATATGCATTTATCGTACATGCCACAGAGCTGGTAGGATGCACACTGTTCCATGTCTCTTCTAATGTGAGCAACCTCACCAGCCCTTGTAAAGTATGACAATGTGCAGTGTACTGAGAGAGTAAGGCCTCCAAATGATGTCTCCTACACATATACACACTTACAAACACTTGCACACAAATACACACACACACACACACACACACACACACACACACACACACACACACACACACACACACACACACACACACACACATTTTCCAGGATTCAGTTTGGAACCCCTACTTATGTAGTTATTAGTGCTATAGTGTTATGCAGTTAACACAAGCACCAGGGAGCCTATAGGATGAAGAGTGTCACAAGGTACCTTTAAAGTGAATAACACCAGCCCTTGCAAAGTATGGCAGTGGGGGTGTAGTGGGTGAGAAGGACCTCAAAGTACTTTCATCTACAGGTTAACACACTCACAAACATTTGTATACACAGTAATGCACACACACTTGTTTGCCAGTACTGAGATTCATATGAAAATGTATTCATATGTGTGTTCCAGGCTAATGGGCATGGAGCCATGACAAGCCTATCCCATGGGATTGCCTTGGCATCATGCCAACTGATATTTGTTCCTAGTGCATCTATCAACTATTGCCACTTGAGTGATGCCCAGAGTGACAGTTAAATTCTCCATCCACTCATCCAGATTTCTCTTGAAGAGGGCCAGTGAGGTGCTCTTATTGACATGTGACATATATTGCAAAACATGGCCAAATTCTGGGTTATGGGCCTGTCCCCCAGCATGTTCTGTTAATTGTGGTAATGCGGTGGAGGTATCCATGGCATGTGGTGCATACAGATTGGAGTTTCACTAGATAATGCATTCCTAACACAGCTGGCCAGATGTGGCATTGTCAGTCAAGCAGGGATTGCCTGTAAGTAGCCACAATGTGGCTGAGAAAACTTGGAGGTATTGGGCTCTGTCCATATAGGACAGTTGTTTAAGGGCTAGTGTCCTATTTGTGAGGTACACTTGCAGCCTCCACAGTTGTTGCAGGTGTCTAGTGAGCTACATGGCAAATGGGCTATTGTACCTGAAGGCTGGCCTAATGAGGGGAGAGTAGAGGGAGACATTGACCTATTCCTTCTTGGATGAAACACCCTTAGTTATGAGATGTGCCACATAGAAGGTATTTCTGTCCACAGTAGCAATTTGGTGGTCATAAGAGAGGTCACTGTCAACCTGTGTTCCCAGGCCTCTTATAAGGACACCTGTGTCCATTGGACTACCAGCAATGTGTTAATTCATGGAAACCACATTGATTCTACAGGGGATTGTGACACATTTCTTTCCATTCAGCCTAAGGCCAGTGTTCTGACAACAGTCAGATGTCTCTGTGGGGCCTTTATGCAGGATGTCAACATGATATGGGGATGTACATATAGCACCCACCTTGCAATTGTTTGCGAACACTATCAGCCAGGGTCCCTTTGTGTTGTTCTGGATGTCAGAGGCATACATAACAAACATGAGGGGGCCCATGACCAGACCCTGTGGTACTCCACTCGTGACTGGTGGGCACTCTGATATGGAGTCTGCTACCTTCACATTGTGGGTTCCATGCATGAGCCAGTTTGCAACCCATCTAGTGACATAGGGGTTGATGCCAGGATGGGTGTGTTTGTCTATGCTTCCTGAGTGGGGAATGGTATCAAAGGATTAGAAGCCCCTCCTATCTTGTTTTTGAGTCCCATACTGTTAAATAGTTATTTCACATGGCACACAGCTTATAGGGCTACAGAGTGTCCACAGCTACCACTACAGTGGTTGACAACAGTGAGCCCTGTGCAGTGGACATTTGGATGTGTACTGGATGGACCATGCACAAATTTGGAAAACCCACCCCCACCGGATATGGCACACAGCAAAACACACACACTTTTCAGGAGTGAGATTCGACTCCCTACCTATCTAGTTACTGCTACTATGGTGATATGCATTTATCGCACTCGACACAGAGCTTATAGGTTGAAGGGCATTTCCAATATACTTCTAAGGTGAGGGACATCAGCAGCCTTTGTAAAGTAGAGCACTTTAAGATGTACTGGTACACACACACCCACACACACACACACACACACACACACACACACACACACACACACACACACACACACACACACACACACTTGCCAGGACAGAGATTCAAACCCCTACCTATCTAGTTATTGCTATTACAGTGTTACACATTTATCACACTCATCACGAAACATAGAGGTTGAAGGGCATCCCCACATACTTTTAAGGTGAGGAACATCAGCAGCCCTTG